>NC_133504.1:151375000-151675000 GCF_049354715.1 Callithrix jacchus | reverse complement strand
AGCGAAGACAGCACGACAGGGCTCCAAGAAGATGCTTAGATATGAAATGTTCAAGACCCTCAAGCTTGCAGGAAAACAAGGGCTAGTGTGTTTTTCTTAAAAGGAGTGATCAAATATTGTTGCTGTAGAAAAACAGAACGATGTACTCAGCAGTATGGGCAACTTAAGGGCAAGGCAAAATTAAGAAAAGGTAAGATGGGAAAACAGATGAGGCTATGGTGGGGTTTTTCTTCTAGCAAAGATGTCATGTTGTCAAAGAATCTCTTAAGAAAGACATCAACTTCTCGGACCTCTAAAATGCTTTAAGAAGTATCTTTCTTCCTTGGATCGCCAAAGATACTGGTCTCATGGTTGCCATAAGAACATGACATTTGCCCATATCATTTCTTCTACTTCTAAATTTTAGCTAATTTGCCCAAAATAGATTTTAATATTAGTCTTCCCTCTACCATTGAATAGATTTGACACATTTTAGTTAATTTCTCAAAATAGGATTGAAATATTAGTTCCCCCTACATCATTGAGCAGATCTGACAGATGACCATCTCTATAAACATTAAACTTTTCAACGGATGGAAGGTGGTAATATAAAAAAAGCTAATAAACAAAAGCTACAGAAAGACCTGTTTCTAGGACTTTGTATACAGTGAATGCAAACTAAATATTAAATCTAAAGGATAATTTATGAGTTTATGTTGACAAAAATAGCCAAAAAACCCTTTATCAATGGGTGTTCATAAATTTCAATCTCCATCCAATTTTCAAAACCCTTGGTCATGTCTGTAGATGACTAGTAGCCTTCAATAAATGGTGTCCATTTAGTCCTTTGCTCTACAAAGAATGCAGTAACCTGGACTACTTTGCTAAAGAAAGCCTCTTCTGACTCCAGACAGGAAGCCCTCAGAAATGATGATTCTAGCACCTCTATAGCATTTGCCAGTAAGGAAAGGTTCCAAAGGTACACCACTAATTTTGCATATGGAGTTCAACAAATTAACCAGGGAATAGTGAGTGGGAGAGGCACAGTGCTAACTTAGCCAAAGCTGAGGGGCACACTGGGGGAAAGGAGGCACAGTGGGGCTGAAACATTTTCTTCAGTGACAATGGGAAACAAGTTTCATACAAATGCTAAAGATCAAATCAGCAGAGAAAGACCCTCAAATTTCAGACTAATTACTGACAAGCCCATTGCATAGTTGTCAGAATGGCCTTGAAGCTGTGTGCATACAATGCCAGAGCACCTCGTCATTCAGGGGATACCATTAGTCACACCACTTATTTGGTCTTCAGTGCACCAAACAACGAACTGATTGAAATTCTCATTGTTCTACCCATCACTTTGGCACTGTGTCAACAAAGCCTGATTTAAGGCTATGGAAACTGTGAATTTATTAACCTAAAAACTGAGCATTTGAAAATGGTTTTGAATCTTTGGATGTTTCTTAACAATGAAAAATGACTACCGTTTGTAAACTCTGGAGATCAAATAGTGCCTTCTTGATCAACACAGCACATTTTTTTAAATAACAGAAAAATAGCTGACCTGTAATTAATCACTGTCTGTAGATACTGCATATGTTCTCTGGCTTCCTTTCAGTAATAGACACTATTAATGTCGAAATAGTATATGATGTCATCTATCCTATGTCTTTGCTGAGAAATATGAAGTCAAGCCTTTGGAAAACATAAAGACAACTTACTCGAATTAAGAGAATGTTTGTTCCTTGTCTCTTAACATAACTCCATGTCTCCATCTTCTCCCATGGGTAGAAACACTACCCCAGCATTCCTGGGGGACTGTCTCTGCCCAGGTACCAGACTTTGATGGTTTGAGAAAGGTAACTAGGAGCTCACCTATTTTTTTACCCTCACCATCTAGCTAATTAATCATTTAAAATCAAATGTATTTTTTAAATTTTTATAATATAGTATTCTAAAAGTACGTTGTAGGCGCCATAACTTCCCAAACAACCCTAAAATGGATTTCTATTGGGGTACTGTGGCAGCTGAGAATGTGTAGAGTATGACAGAATGACATGCTTTGGACTCTCAGGTGACAGGAACAGGACATTCACAATTGGAACTCTTGAGAGGACCGGCTGCTACAACAGGAAGATTCTGTCCACTAATCCCCAGATCCATCCTGGGAACTTTTATTGAAGACTTCATCCTGCGAAGCCTGGTGATCGATCCCTTCATAAAATGAGCCACCGTTGTGCAGGAAAGTCCCCACCGCCCGCCCCTGTCGGGCGTGACCTACAGCATCGCTGAACACTTTGTTTATCTGCTCCTCCGAGGGCATCCACCAATCGGGGTTGGAGGTACAATGCATCCTAATGAATTCTGCAGGAATATACACAACATCAAAAAGAGAGAGAGAGAGAGAAAAACAACAGCTGGTTTTTGCAGAAGACGACAGGGCAGGCTGCTTAAACTTTAACAGAAGCTCTATCAGAAAAGCTTTATGGGAAATCCAATGCAATGCCATGATGATGTCACTCATTAGACCCAATTTATTCCTTACAAAAATTTTTTTCTCATGTGCAAAAGTTTTAAAAAATCACATAAGTGAGAGGGTAATCCCTCCAAGGAACATGTACTGTTGAAATGAAAGGTAAATTTAATTTGTAAGACACGGAATGCACCCTGTCTGGTAAAAGTCAAGGAGATTTCAAAACCTAAGTTGTAACCTGCTCACGTTTTGAGAATGTTACTATCTCCAGAAGCACAGCAAATATTATTAGCATGGTATCTTCACCTAGCTACTAATTTGAAGATGGAGTACAATAAAATAACAGAGTCTTAGTCACTGAGGAGGTGCCCGAGTGTTAGTTCAGAAAAGATACCCATGTTCTTAGAATGTTGCATGATTGGCTATACTTATTTCTCAAAATGTAATTTCTATACATGGGCTGGCAAGTATTTTTTATATGCTGTCTCCTCTAAATATTTAATTTCACCAAAAAGTAATTAAAATGCCTGAAACAGTGAAATGCTTTAGCTGCCTCCAACACAGACAATCACCATATCTTGCCTATGTATTCTCCACCCAAGGGCTGGATGGAGGTCCACGCATTGTGGCCCTAAGAGAAAAATGAGCTGGAGATGGCAGTCTCTGGTTAGGCAGCCTGGGCTGCATCAGGCATCAGTGTGACAGTGGCTCCTTCAGTGTTTCCAGAGCAGCAGCACTAGTTTTCTGGGATGTATTTTAATCCCTCAGTTCTACTGACTTGCTATAGAAATGTAAAATGTTGAATAAGAATTTCTGGAAAAACAATACAGCGATGAGACCCCTTATTTGACTCTTATAAATAAGCCTAAATGCAACTCCCGTGAGTACACACAGTCAGTGCACTCGGTCAAGCCCCCAAGCTCAAGACTGCCTCTTGGTGAGTTAATTCCACCATCTTTTATGATGTCAAGAAATACAGAAAGCAATGGTTAGTTTAGTAGGACAGACCCTGCAAATTTCTACCACCTAGTCACTCTGAGTAAGTGGAATATTCAGACCAGCTAATAGCAGGTGTTCTGGAGCACTTGTGTCTAATAAATATAGGCATTTTCCTCTCAGGCGGTTTCCTGAATTGTGGTCCATGCGCATAAGCCTATAAGGTTGTCTCAATCTAGGAACCACACATGCCTGCCCCATCCCTTCTGAATCTGAATCACTGGGCAAAGGCCTAGGGAATCTCAGCTGCTAACAAGTACTACATATGCACCCTAGGCACATGATGTCCAGAATTGCTGTGGGCATCTCAGGAGGGAGTGCATAAGTATTCTTTCCAATGACCAGGGCCTTAGCAGTGATAATGTGGCTTTTGTAAAAAACTGTGATTTCTTCACCAGGACAAATTTTTATCCCTATTCAGAGTAAATCAATATTAAGTCTTTCCAGCCAATAAAACTGCCATTGGACTGTATAGGTTAATAGAACTTTCTGATATGGATTTTTCAGGTGTGAATGTTTTCTTGGCATTGCAACACTTCTATTTGTCTAGGTCTGTGTTTATTTGCACTTGCTGAATCAACTGGATACCTCCTGATTCCTCCTCCCTACCCCTCTGCCTGGCCTACAATAGTGCAGGTTAACTGCAAAGTAATAGCTATTAATACTGCTTAAGTCGTATTATCTATGCAGTACATTTAATAGAAACTTTTTTTTAACTAAAAGAAGAACGTTTTACTGGGCAAGATATATTTTAGCATTAAGGAGAATTAATCCTAAACAAATTTAAGGGGTTTGGCCAAGTATTCTTGAGAAGGTACTAGAAGGGGACACAAACTAGTACTGGAAATGAGGTAACATTTTACCCATTAAAAAAATTTCCACGCCTTCCCTTCCTCTGTGTGTTCCCCTATGCTCCAGTTTTGCTGGAGGTGACCTTCTCTGGCAGCAAAGAAAATCTGAATTGGAAGTGTGAAACATGAGGTGCTATGCGATGCTTATGTACCACTAAGTGAGAACAATGCTAAGGCAAACGAGATTTTTAAAAGAGCTTCTCAATACCGAGTAGATGGGCCACATGAAGCCTAGACGTTCTCAGCAGAAAGAAATTAAAATACAATAAGGCTGAACACTTGTACAGGGAGAGCCACAGCCAATGCGGTGAAATGAAATCACAGATGGTGACACTGAGCAGAAGATGCAGTACCTCGGAGGCATGTTACTTTAACTGGATCCAGAGGGCGTCTTTCGGGACCTGTCTCTCCTGACTGCACTGACCTTTTCCTTTTCCCAAGGCCGCATGAGTACTTAAGCTCATCGGTTGTGAAAACAAATCTGATGAGGTATCGAAGGAGCCGTCTCCCATCTTTCTTTGAAGAATTTACAGCCTCGTCCCACTGTTTGCTCGTTATGTAGACAGGATAGTTGTTCAACAGCTGCTTGCTTCCCTGGAAAAGCGAAATATTTTCTCATTACCCACGGAGCCAGCCAGCCAGAAGCCGAAGTGATCTCCATTTCAAAGGCAAACATGCTTTTTAACCAAGTGGCTATGCTGACAATGAACCAGGTATTGAAGTGTGCAAGTAATTGCTCAGACTCAGAAGGGGCACTTTTCAAATTACATTTGCATTTTCTATAACAAGAGCCAATGAGGTATAATGAACACCTTTGAAAGGGGAGCTATTTATAACTTACATTTTAACAGGTAGGTTAAAATGTGTCAAGATCCAATGACAGGGAACACTATTTAAACATAACCTGTAACTTTCCTTTTCAATCCATTAAAATATGCAAAAATGACTTTGAAGAGTATGATCAAACAGGTCTCTTCTTTCTTTGGTTACTTTTAAGTACTTAGAAATGCTGCTGGTGGTCTATTTTAATAAGGCATTACTTGTGTTTAACGCATCAACATCTGGTAGTCACTGCATTACAATGGAAACGACATTAAAAAGCAAATTTAAAAAGGGAGACTTGTGGAAACTGAAAAAAAAATCACTAATAATCACGCAAAACAGGTTTCCTCAGATTATAGCTTCTGCAAATGCCACAATGTCAACTCAAAAAATTTTTCTTACTTTTCACCTTCATAATTTATGTCTGCTATAAAATTCCCAGGCTAAATAGCTGCAGTGGGATTAATTACGGGAATTTCTGTAACATTTATAAGCCATGTTTAATCAATTGCACCTACACAACCATTACTTTAGTTCTGGTTGTCCATAAAATTCTACAGTCCAGGACAAATTAATTAACCCATGATCTTAGTTTTAATGTACTCCCTCCCTAGTAATTAAGGTGTACAAAACAAAAAAGGAAAAACTCATTCATTTTACAACTCGGCAAATTTACTACAGGTTATAAATGTGGTACCATTTGGATCTGCTAGGGTTTTATTTCAAAAAGTGCTCAGTTTAGTTAAATGCTGAGAAGGGGAAATGGCATAGGAGCCTACAAGAGGGAGGCAGCCCGATGCGGTAGGAAACTGGCACTAAGTTCTGCACGCAGAGACTCATCACGGCAGCATTCATACTTTCCTCAACTAGCAACAGCATGATATAGTTTCCTTTCCTAAGGAGGACAGCTGAGGCACCTACTTTGTGCTCTGAATTTACAGTCAGGCTGGGTTTGAATTGAATCTTGGTTCTATGTCTTACTAGACTAACTTGAGCAAGTTACGTCAAGTTGTTGGACCAAAGTTTCCCCATCTGTAAAACTGAAAGAAACTAAATTATCATGAGTGAAAGGTGTGACTATTTGTGAGCATGAGCCAAGCCTTGGCTGGGTACAGTGGAAGACCCTGTATACAAGAGACAATCAAAAGATGGGCAAGAGCCCGGAGCTCCCCCAAAGTCCTCCAGCCCCAGGTGCTGTTTCACGGCAGGAGGTGAGAAATGGAGGTCTGAATCAGGTTTGTGCAGGACTGAGAGAGGTGGGAGTGAAAGCTGTTGACTGGAAAGGCCAGGCTACCAATTCAATCGGCCAGGCTATGTACAGGAGACTGAGGAGGCGAGATGATCCCTAGATGGCATCTTTCACAAACATTAGGAACAGAGGCTATGGCCAGGAGGAGGAAAGCGGCAGCAGGGAAAGTAATTCCACTGCTTCCCAAGCGCTGGAGGAAAGGGCTCCTAAGGACTCTGACTGGTTGAGGCCTTGGCCCCCAAGGCAGCTGGGTGGGCCAGGGGTGGGTAAAATCCAGGGGCTGGCCCTCTCAAAACTACTCTCTGTGTCACCAGTACTTTTGTCAAGGAAGCTTAATAACTGTCACCATTTACTGAGCAATTGATGACAGCCCAAGGCACCTGCCCCAAGCACTTTGCACACTTGCCTCCTTTCTCCTCACAGGTGGAGGTACTAGGTCTATTCCACAGCTGGGCTCTGGGTTCAGCCTGAGGCAGGTGACTTTTCTAAACTTTACTCCTTTCTGTTAAAATAGAGATGATAATCCCAATTTGGTGGTTTGTGGTGAGAAGTCCTGCGTCTCTCCCACCAGAAGATACACTTATGAAGGCTGAGACTGTTACTTGTTTATTCAATGCCAGACTCTCAGGGCGGAGTACGGCACCCACCTGACGCAATGCAGGCGCAGTAAACATTTGTTGAATGGCTGATGCAGTCGAGCACAGGCCTCTGTGGTTGGCTGGCACACAGCAGACACCCAATAACAGTGGCTACAATGAAGAATTCTTACGTTTTCTTAACGACTGAACACAAATTTACAAAGTTAAAGAACTTTAAGGAGACCAAGATAGATGAGGAGCCACTAAAAACGAGACTTCCACCATTGTTAATTTAAAAAACGAGACTGCCACAATCCTCTTAGTGATGGTCCCTGTAAATACTCTTGTCAGCCTTAGCAAAAACTGTATAGCTGGTTTTTAAACTGTTTATTTAACACTATATAATTTTTAAAAGCTGTTCTGCTCAGGACTGAGCATACCTGTTAAGCCAGGATTACTGCTCTATTTTACCAAGGATGTCAAATCCCTTTCCAAGGTTTCACAACTCAAAGGGGGGTCTGGGGATGCCATCCCTGAGTTCAGCGTTCACCCCAAGCATGATGCTTTGCTGTGCCCCTGAAATTAGTCTATTTCAAGATGGGGGGGACTGGTGCTTTGGCAGTCGACAATCCAGGAAAGGAGCTTTCTCAAAACCCTTGAAAAAATCCACTGAATATAGCAGATCTACATAAAATGTTGGTCTCATAAAATGTGGGAATCCCAACTGGAGGTAATTTTCATCAAGGGAAAGAAAGAGAAGGTAATTTATAGCCCCAAACACAATTCAGAATGCTCTCTGGGTTATAGACGAGATTTATAAACCTGTTTTAGCATAGTTAATAGAAGTCAAATGTGATAAACAATAAAAATGAGAAAATACTCATATGCCTGAAATGACAATAAAAACAGTACAGTCATAATGATGACGAGTCATAAAAGTTTAAATAGTCCTATCCAGAGGAAATGTAGATTTTCCCCTATCCTCTTATTTTTGTAGAATTCTGGTTGTGTATTTTCTTCAATTAGCCACCCACAGGTTATTAAACATTGACCTATTGTTGAGTCACTGAAAAAAACCAAGATGAATCACCTGTAATTAATGGGTTCCTTAAGAGTCATCACCAAATGGAAGACATAGGTGTACATTTACTATTAAGCAAGGTAACTAGTTCTGAATTAGACTTATGAAAAGTGTGCTACACAGGCACGAAGTGGGGTGTGGCAATCAGGGAGAGCTTCCTGGAGGAAGTGGGCTTTTCAGCTATGCTGTTTGTATGACAGTAATGTCAACTTAGGAAATGTGGACTTCATTCTAGGGAGCAAATGATTTTAAGCATACAACATTTAGTTTGGATCTGTAATTCAGGAGAAAAAAGAAAAAACTCCAGTGTGGAAAATGGAGAAGAAAGTAGCTGCTGCAATAGTTCAGGTGACAGAGTCGGCCCAAGAGAAGGGAGACAATTCAACGTGCTATAGAATTACTGGATGTAGGAAATGAGGGGGTCAGTGATGTGTCAGAAATTTCTACCTGGGGTTGATAGGACCTTTACTAAAAACAGGAGGAGTTGCAGATGGGTATTCAGAATAGGTGTGGTGAGAGCAAGCAGCGTGTGACAATCCACTGTGGGCCAGGCAGTTGACATGGTGGTCTATAACAGTGCCACAGGGACTGGTGCTCAGGGTGTGCATGTGGGGCTTGTTAACCCACAGGTAGTGAATATTATCAGAGACATAACTGGGCAGAGACTCACATCTACAATTGCATTGCTTTTGGAGGCTGAGGCAGGAGAATCACTTGAGCTCAGGAGTTCAAGACCAGCCTGGGCAACAAAGTGAGGTCCTACCCAACAAAAACTACAGAAGTTAGATGGGTGTGGGGGTGTACACCTGTAGTCTCAGCTACTTGGGGGAATGAGATGGGAGGATCACCTGAGCCCGGGAGGGCGAGGATGTAGTGAGCCATGGTCACACCACTGCACTCCAGCCTGGGCAAGAAGGCGAGGCCCTGCCTCAAGTAAAAATGAATAAAAAGAAACATAACTGATGAGAAAAGGCAGTAGAGAGTGAGAGAAAGAGACAAAGCACAACTCTGGAGAACAGCGGGTGGAAAAACTCATGAAAGCGTCATAGAAGAGGGGCAAGGAACCAGGAGAAAGTACTGACACTAAGGCCATGGGCAAGAGAGAGCGTAGAGGAGAGGTGAGGGCCTGGGTGACCAGACTGGAAAAAGGGCCACTGGACCAGATAACTGGGAGAGTCTCCAGGGGCCTCTTGCAGAAAACTCTGGTAGTGGTGGGAGAGAAGCTGGATTACAGGGTGGAAGAGCAAATGGAATCTAATAGAGAGAAGATAATGAATACTGACCAGCCTTCCAAATGTTTCATCATTAGAACAACATGATGTCACCATTCAGCAGGCATAAATCGAGTGCCTTCTATGACCCTTGAGATAAAACCTGGGCTCAACCTTCAAGGAGCAAGATGTGCCATAGTGTAGAATGAAGGTGCTGACCCAGCATGCTTTGGGAGCCTGCAAGGAGATGGAAGTAGAAAGGAGGGCAATGATGATGGAAGAGGGGGAGAATCCAAGGTAGGCTTATTTTTAGGCTGGGGGAAATCTGAGAGCTTCCCCATGGGATTCTCATGGGGATGGCCCATGGTTCTCAAGTCTCGTATGAAAATCATATATTTGTCCAAGAAGCAACTTCTCCGCTCCTTCTGGAATCTCTCCCTGGTTCAGCCCGCCTGCTTCCACTACTGCCTCCACCATGTCCATCAGGGTGACCCAGAAGTCCTACAAGGTGTCCACCTCTGGCCCCGGGGCCTTCAGCAGCCGCTCCTTCACGAGTGGGCCCAGTGCCCGCTTGAGCTTCTCCCGAGTGAGCAGTGGTGGCTTCCGGGGTGGCCTGGGTGCAGGCTATTCTGGGGCCAGCGGCATAGGCATGGGAGGCATCACCACCGTCACCATCAACGAGAGCCTGATGAACCCCATTAAGGTGGATGTGGACCCCAACATCCAGGCCGTGCGTACCCAGGAGAAGGAGCAGATCAAGACCCTCAACAACAAGTTTGCTTCCTTCATCGACAAGGTGCAGTTCCTAGAGCAGCAGAACAAGATGCTGGAGACCAAGTGGAGCCTCCTGCAGCAGCAGAAAACGGCTAGGAGCAACATGGACAACATGTTTGAGAACTACATCAACAACCTGAGGCGGCAGCTGGAGACTCTGGGCCAGGAGAAGCTGAAGCTGGAGGCGGAGCTTGGCAACATGCAGGGGCTGGTGGAGGACTTCAAGAACAAGTATGAGGAAGAGATCAATAAGCGTACAGAGATGGAGAATGAATTTGTCCTCATCAAGAAGGATGTGGATGAAGCTTACATGAACAAGGTAGAGCTGGAGTCTTGCCTGGAAGGACTGACTGACGAGATCAACTTCCTCAGGCAGCCGTATGAAGAGGAGATCCAGGAGCTGCAGTCCCAGATCTCTGACACATCTGTGGTGCTGTCCATGGACAACAGCCGCTCTCTGGACATGGACGGCATCATTGCCGAGGTCAAGGCGCAGTATGAGGAGATCACCAACCGCAGCCGGGCTGAGGCGGAGAGTGTATACTAGAGATCAAGTATGAGGAGTTGCAGATGCTGGCTGGGAAGCACGGGGATGACCTGCTGCGTTCGAAGACTGAGATCTCTGAGATGAACCGGAACATCAGCTGGCTCCAGGCTGAGATCGAGGGCCTCAAAGGCCAGAGGGCTTCCCTGGAGGCCGCCATTAGAGATGCTGAGCATCGCGGGGAGCAGGCACTCAAGGATGCTCATACCAAGCAGCAGGAGCTGGAGGCCGCCCTGCGGCGGGCCAAGGAGGACATGGCAAAGCAGCTGCGTGAGTACCAGGAGCTGATGAATGTCAAACTGGCCCTGGACCTCGAGATCGCCACCTACCGCAAGCTACTGGAGGGCGAGGAGAGCCGGCTGGAGTCCGGGATGCAGAACATGAGTATCCACACGAAGACCACCAGCGGCTATGCAGGTGGTCTGAGCTCTGCCTATGGGGGCCTCACAAGACCCGGCCTCAGCTACGGCCTGTGTTCCAGTTTTGGCTCTGTCATGGGCTCCAGCTCCTTCAGCTGCACCAGCTCCACCAAGGCTGTGGTTGTGAAGAAGATTGAGACCCGTGATGGGAGGCTGGTGTCCAAGTCCTCTGACATCCTGCCCAAGTGAACCAGCTGCAACAGCCCCTCCCAGCCTGCCCCTCCTGAGGCTGCCCCAGAGCCCAGGAGGGAGGTTGCTGTGCAGGGGAGCGCAGGGAACAGGAGACCCACCTGACGCTCAGCACTAGCCCTCAGCCCACCGGCGGGGAGTTTACTGCCTGGGGACCCCCCTTGCCCATGCCTCCAGCTGCAAAACAATTCAATTGCTTTTTTTTTTTTGGTCCAAAATAAAATCTCAGCTAGCTCGGGGAAAAAAAAAAAAAAAAGTCATATATTCAAAACTGAGCCTTGAACATCTTATAAATATGTACCATGTTTATTACTATTAAAACACATCATTTCTTCTACCAATTGGGAGAGACTGTGGTTTCTTCCACTGAGGTCCAGATGAAGAAAATAACCCATGTCCAGGAGCCCTGACATCTGGAGAACGCATATCTACTTACTGGAGAATCTCGCCCAGTGTGTGCAGGGCTCAGAGCAAAGGGTATGTGGAATCCAAGCTGTCTGAGGGAATGAGAAGTTGGTGTCTCTCATTTCAGGCATCTCTGTGCAAAAATTGCCCATGCTATTTAAATTGCCATTACCTCTGTCTTTCCCCATTCAGAGTACAAAGCTGAATCTCTGTAGTTAAATACATGCATGATCTTTCTCCACAAATTACATACTTACAGGTAATAGACCCATAAACCTTAGTCAAAAACTATTATGCTAGCCAATGTGTTCTGGTATACACCTGGTAAGTTATCAAGAGGCTTCATCTTAAGGGAATTCCAAATGGAACATTTATCTTTTTACTAGAGACCTACCTCAGTCGGTTGGTCGGCTGGCTGTGGCATCAGTAGTTGGTTGTGGTGCTGCAGAACTGTCTTCAAGTAATCTAAAACAGTCTGGCAGGGCACTGGGGGGAAGAAATGGCAACAATTACACATTGGCTATCCCACAACATCAAAATAAAAAAAAAAAATTAAGTTTTTTTAAAAAAACAAAAAAAATAGAAGCCTCACTGGCACCCACACTGGAGTGCAGTGGGGTGATCTTAGCTCACTGCAACCTTGAACTCCTGGGCTCAAGTGATTCTCCCACTTCAGCCTCCCCAGTAGCTCAGACTACAGGTGACACCACTGTACCCAGCTAATTATTTTAAATTTTTTTGCAGAGACAGGGTCTTGCTATGTTGCCCAGGATGGTCTTGAGCTCCTGGCCTCAAGTGATCCTCCTGCTTTGGCCTCCCAAAGTGCTGGGTTTACAGGCTCAAGCCACCGCACCCGGCCTCTAAAAAGATTTTTGATGCAAACTTCTAAAAAAAAAAAAAAAAAGAAGAATTTTCTAAAGGAAATAGAATCTTCTTTCATTTGACATCCGTAGTTATTTCAGTTTGTAAATACAGAACAGATGCTATAGTTTGGAAAGAATTTTTAGTCTCAGCACAATTCACTGAGAACTTTCAAGTCGAACTTACTCCTAGATGAATTTGGGTCAACAATCATGATCACAAGGAACTCACAAAAGAGACATGTCGTCATTTATTTGACTCAGATTGCAGCATGAGCACCCAATGACACTTTTTAAAATTCAAGTACTGAAAACTAATGTTTTGCTAATTATTAATCAATAATATAACTGTTTCTAATGACGGATTCATTCCTAGTTCTTCAGTAAGCAGAAATTCCATACAATTAGACCTGCTTCTCAGTGCGTACACACTTGGCTGCACTGTTCTTTCTGGAAGTGTCCCAAAGGAGCTCAATTGATTTGATCCCTTTGATTATGTATTTCACTAACTATACACTACTTTTTGAGGCGTAAGTCTTATAGACTCAGTGAATAATCAATCACAATAAAACTGAATAGATACTAACCCAACATAGAGCATGATATTTTTTTGTACCACTGCATAAATAATGCCTACATCTTAAGATTTATATTAGAACCCTTTCAGGAGTAGTAACTAATTGCCTTTAAAGGTCTTGGTAGCTTGGTTAATAACCTAATTTAAATGAATTGTTGCCACTATATTTCTTAGCTGTGTGTTTTCTTAAGATGTTTTTGCCACGTTCAAGAAAATAATAAATATTTAACCTAAGCCCTCATTTTGAAGTATCACCACTGAGCTTTCTAAATTTTGTTTTTCTCACCATTTTTTAAGATCGCAAACAGGAATTATTATTTTATGCAGTGCTAATAGCTTTGCATTTTTTAGGTGCCATCACAATGTAACATAATAAATCAAAAACTACTTCAACATCCTTTTGAAGAATCTGAATAATAGGAAGTAGGAGTAAGTTAGAAAATTTTTCTTCTTGCCAAAAAAAGTATTTGCTTAAATAACCATCCTTACAGACTTGGGTTGTGGCCACTTGTGAACAGTTATATGCATGTATTCTTCAAACTGAAGAAGCATTTGCTGAACAGTAAGAGGTCAACCAAAATAAGTCACACGTGTATCAGAAGTAGGTTTGTTATCAAACCAAAGTTTAATAAAATCTGTCAAATGGCCCTAATTTCACCAGCTTCTTAAAAGTCCAACCCTTTTTTACTGATGCCACAGTGAAGAAGAATGCGTCTCCTGACAATGAGCATTAACTGCTGGAAAAAACCCTAAGTCTCAAGAAACAAACGGAGACAGGAAACAGGTCTGCATTTTAGTTCCAGGTTTTCACTGACTGTGTGACCTTTGGGACTTCGTTTACTTTCTACGTATGAGTCTCTTCTACACAGGGCTGAGTATAAGGCTCCAAGGCAGTACTGTTTTCTTCAGTTTATGGTTAGAATAAAATGCAAGGGTACATATGTCACTGCTTTGCTAAGCGACACGTGCAAGGTACTACCTTGGATTTAGCTTGGAAGTTTTAGAGAAATTTGTAAAGACTCACAGATCAGGATTTGAATGAACTTTTTTTGGTCCCTTACCCATATTTTAGAGTCATTAAGATGTAGCCAGGCACGGTGGCTCACGCCTGTAATCCCAGCATTTGGGAAGCAAAGGTGGGAGGATCGTTTGAGCCCAGGAGATTGAGACCAGCCTGGGAAACACAGCAAGAACACATCTCTACAAAAAAATTAAAAAACAGCTGGGTGTGGTGGCCTGTGCCAGTAATCCCAGCAACCCGAGAGTAAGCTGGGAGGATCATCTGAGTCCAGCATTTCGGGGCTGCAACAAGCATGCCTGTGCCACTGCACTCCAGCCTGGGCAACAGAGCAACACTCAGTCCCTAAAACAAACAAAAAGAGGTATATGGGTATATGAAAAAAACATTTATAGTAAGAGCCATTTATGATAAACCTACAGCCAATATCATACTGAATGGGCTAAAGCTGGAAGCATTCCCCTTGAAAACTGGCACGAAACAAAGATGTCCCCTCTCACCACTGCTATTCAACGTAGTATTGAAAGTCTTGGCCAGGGCAATCAGTCAAGAGAAAGAAATAAAGGATATTCAAATAGGAAAACAGGAAGCCAAACTGTCTCTGTTTGTAGATGACATGATCCTGTAACTAGAAAACCCCATTGCCTCAGCCCAAAAGCTTCTTTTTTTTTTCCCCCAGTTTATTTATTTATTTATTTTTTCTTATTTTTTTTTATTGCATTTTAGGTTTTGGGGTACATGTGCAGTGCATGCAATACAGTTGCATAGGTACACACATGGCAGTGTGTTCTGTTTGCTTTCACCCCTTCACCCACATCTGGCAGTCTCAGAACACAAAATCAATGTGCAAAAAATCACACAAGCATTCTTAATAAACCAACAACAGGCAAACAGAGAGCCAAATTATGAGTGAACTCCCATTCATAATTGCCACAGAGAATAAAATACCTAGGAATACAACTAACAAAGGAAGTGAAGGACCTCTTCAAGGAGAACTACAAACCACTGTTTAAGAAAATTAGAACACAAGCAAATGGAAAAACATTACATGTTCCTAAATTGGAAGAATCGGTATCATGAAAATGGTCATACTGCCCAAAGTAATTTATAGATTCAATACTATTCCTATTAACCTACCATTGACATTCTTCACAGAATTAGAAAAAACTACTTTAAAATTATTGTGGAACAAAAAAAGAGCCCATATAGCCAAGACAATCCTAAGTAAAAAGAACACAGCTGGGGACTACAGTAAGCAAAACAGCATGGTACTGGCGCAAAAGCAGAACAATGGAACAGAATAGAGAACTGAGAAATAAGACTGCACATCTACGGCCATCTGATCTTTGACAAACCTGACAAAAACAAGCAATGGGGAAAGGATTCTCTATTTAATAAATGGTGCTGGGAGAACTGGCTAGCCATATGCAGAAAACTGAAACTGGACCCCTTCCTTACACCTTATATAAGATGGATTAAAGACTTAAATGTAAAACCCAAAAACTATAAAAATTCTAGAAGAAAATCTAGGTGATACCATTCAGGACATAGGCACAAGCAAAGATTGCATGACAAAAATGTCAAAAGCAATCGCAACAAAAGCAAAAATTGACAAATAGGATCTAAGCAAACTAAAGAGCTTCTGCACAGCAGAAGAAACTATCATCAGGGTGAACAGACAAGCTACAGAATGTAAGAGAATTTTTGTAATCTTTCCATCTTGTACTTAAACAAATTCATAAGAAAAAAAACTATTAAAAAGTGGGCAAAAGACATGAACAGACACTTCTCAAAAGAATGCATTTATGCAGCCAAGAAACATGAAAAAAAGTGCATCATCACTAATCAATAGAGAAATGCAAATCAAATCCACAATGAGATGCCATCTCATGATAGTCAGAATAGCAATTATTAAAAAGTCAAAAAAACAAACAGATGCTGGTGAGGCTGTGGAGAAATGGGAATGCTTTTACACTGTTGGTGGGAAGGTAAATTAATTCAACCATTATGGAAGACAATGTGGCGATTCCTCAAAGACCTAGAACCAGAAATACCATTTGACCTAGCAATCCCATTTCTGGGTAAATATCCAAAGGAATATAAATCATTCTGTTACAAAGATACATGCATGCATATGTTCACTGCAGCACTATTCACAATAGCAAAAACATGGAATCAACCCACATGCCCATCAATGATAGACTGGATAAAGAAAATGTGGTACATACACACCATGGAATACTATGCAGCCATAAAAAGGAAACGAGATCATGTCCTTTTCAGGGACATGGATAGAACTGGAAGCCATTATTAGGGTAGTTACTATGACATTTGAAAACCCAACTGTAGAACCCAATTGTTTACACTGAGCATAATAACAATTTTGTACTAATTTTAAAGTTGTGTGAAAAATGTCTACTTCACTGTTGTCTCCCCTTCCTTGCTATTACTTCAGTGTGGAGGGGATGGTCCTGGAAGGGCTTAGAGGCTGGCTCTTTCTTTCCATGCACAACATTTAGGCGGCAGTGCTAAGCTATGACCCAAGCCAGTGGATGCACACAGGTTAGAAGGAAATGGAGTGTTATGTGTATATACTGGCCATAGGGGGCTTTATTTAAGGGAAGTGGGTCCTGTACATTGTTACCTGGGCACAGGCTAAGGACCAGTAAGACTAAAGACAGGCTCATATTTGATCAATTGTTTAAAAAAAAAAAATAACTGCGCTGGGCGCGGTGGCTCATGCCTATAATTCCTAGCACTTTGGGAGGCCAAGGTGGGTGGGTCATAAGGTCAGGAGACCAGCCTGGCCAACATGGTGAAACCCCGTCTCTACTAAAAATACAAAAATTAGCTGCGTGTGGCAGCCACACCTGTAGTCCCAGCTACTAGGGAGGTTGAGGGAGGAGAATGGCTTGAACCTGGGAGGCGGAGGTTGTAATGAGCAGAGATTGCACCACTGCACTCCAACCTGGTGACAGTGCCAGACTGCATCTCAAAACAAAAACTGAAATAGCCAAAACTGCCTCAGGTGTTCTGAGTGCCCCCCTTCACTGGATGTCCTCCCACCCCTGGTCCTACGAGGCAGGGACCTCCAGGCACCCCCAGCCAAGGCCTGCCGTGAAGGAGATGGAACATCACTCTTGACAGGGGCTCTTTGGTTAGGTGCCTAGATTTACACACAGGGAAGCTATGGACTCAAGTAAGATATTTTCTGTTTAAAAAAAAAGTCAGTCAATCTGGAAAATGGAGATAGGTGCGTCTAGAAAAGTGGGAGTGAAATTTGCGATCCTGACCCACAGCTACACCACGCTGCCTGCCTGGGAGGTGCACGGTCACTGAAAAGGGAATTGCAGAAAACCTCCTGTCCTTGTGTTCTATTCACCTAAGGTTCTGTGGGGGGCTTTAGAGTTTCCTAGTGAGGACTGGCCTTCATGAGCAGGGTGTGTGGCCAGTGTTGCAGGTGCAGCTGTGTGGAGCCCAGTCCACCACACTGCTCCTTGGGCCCCCAAAGGAAGGGAGAATGGGTCTGGCTCTCAGCAGCAAGAGGTCAAGGAGATCCTCGAGGAGCTGCTGGTGCCCCCAGGGCCAACTAGCTGCCTGCTTGTGCAAATTAGGAATTTTTTTATTTTATAATTTATTGAGACAGTGTTTCAGTTTTGTTGCCCAGGCTGGAGTGCAATGATGCAATCTTGGCTCACCGCAACCAGAACCCCCTGGGTTCAAGTGATTCTCCTGCCTCAGCCTCCCAAGGAGCTGCCCATCACCATGCCTGGCTAATTTTTGTATTTTTAGTAGAGAGGGGTTTTCACCATGATGGCCAGACTGGTCTTGAACTTCTGACCTCAGGTGGTCTACCCGCCTTGGCCTTCCAAAGTGCTGGGATTACAGGTGCCTGGCCTAAATTAGGAATTTTAATTAAGTCACTCTGACGGTGAAACTACTACTTCAGACCCATTGGGCAGGTTTTAGTCATTCATTTGTCCATGCTGCAGAAGCAAGTCCAATGAATCTAGCAGGTATAATGAGAAAGCAAATGAAGAACCAAAAACAAAGCTTCTATTATAAAAGAAAAATGGATATAAAGGCACCCAAAACATACCTACTACCTATCCTGATATTGATATTTATCATTTTTTTCTCCTCTATGTAACAGAATTTCAAAATTCATCTTGGATAATCCTGGAAATAGTAAAATACTTAGGAGGAAAGGGAAGAAGGAAAGTCTTTTGTGTAAATAATACATGTAAAGCAGAAGGCACCCAATATATACTGCCTAATGTAAGCTATTGTCATTTCAAAGATTGGTTGTCTATGAATTCGCCATAGAAGCCACTTCCCTGATTCTGCTGACTGTGCTGTCTTGGCAGCTGTATTGTCTAAGCAGCAACGGCCAATACTATCTAAGCAAAGTAAAAATGAAGAAGAATGGGTTACAAATGTTCCACTGGGTATATAGAATATCTAGATGGACATGCTGCTCAACAAATGGAAAGCCCCCAGGGTTGTTAGTTAAAGCTACACACATAGGGTCTTTAAGACATTCTACAATAACAATAGTAGACAACAATTAACTGATAAAAAGCCTTGGGAATTAGTCCTAAAGTAACTCTTGGATAGTATTATTTTTCTATGTACTGACTCTGACACTTATTAACCATGTGATCCTTGGCAAGTTTTTAACCTCTCCCAGCCTCTATGATCTCACTTGTAAAACTGGGATAATGACCTACTGTATACAGTTATTGTGAGAATTAATTAAAATAATACCATGTAAAGCAAAAGGCACCCCATATATACTGCCTAATGTAAGCTACTGTCATTTTAAGATTGGGAGTCTAGTGATTTCTTCATAGAGGCCACTTAATTGACTCTGTTGACTGTGCTGTCTTGGCCGCTGTCTTGTATGAGCAGCTGGTAAATAAGACTACTGGAATAGTCTTCCTAAACAGTGTTCCTTGGGGAAACTGCTTGACTTCTGGTTTTGCCCATCTTAAGGGTGCTTGGGTCTCTAGTTCCTAATTTTCATTGTATTAAAATCTTGATCAGAATTTCTCTCTTCACCCCTCAAGCACTACTAAATCTGCCTCACTATTTAGTTATTTTCAAGGACTTAAAACAGCTCAAACTACTTCACATACGCTTTTATAGGGCAACTAAATTATTTACTGTCCTCTGACAACCATGGCCATCTGTGTGCTGAATCATCGTTACGTGCCCTATTCGCATCATCTCTGTAAAGTATAAGCTCCTGAACTGTAAATATCTGAAAACAAACAATGAGCTTTTAGTATTGCTCAGCCTACAGATGCATAGTTATATTTTTTATCATATCAATATCCTCTATCCATTAATTCAATTCAACTGACATGTAGATGTTACAACATGCCTGACAGTGGGCTAGAGAAATGGGGACACAAAGATGACTTTGAACCTCTATCCTCAAGGACCTCTATGGCCTGTCTCCCTTCATATCAGGACATCAGGAGACACAGACACATACAGAGTAAAAACTTCCCATGATAACAAAAACAGAATATGCATGACGTGCTATGAAAACTGGTTAATTCTGCGTGGGAACTGTGGGAAGCATTTGTTAGTGTCACCTGAGCTAGGTACTAAAGGATGAATACGAGTTTCTCAAGTGGAGAAAAAAGGAGTATATTCTTAGGTTGAAAAGAATAGCAGGAGTAAAGGAAGGCCAGAGTATGGAAGTGTTTGGCTGCTCGGAGACTTAGGAACTGTCCAATGGGGTTGGAACACTTGGTGTCTGGTGGGCACTGAGGACTGAGTCTCCAAAGGCAGAAAGGAAAAGATGAGGAATTGAAGAACCTTGTGTGCCACACTGAGGGTGCTACAACTTACTCCATATGCTATTTGAAGCCCTTAGAGGCTCTTTGGCAGTGGGTGACCTGGGGCTGTTTGAGGGAGAGACCAGAGTCGGCTGTGGGAAACACTGGAGTCTGGGACAGGAGCTGAGTGACTCTTGCAACAGCTCCTGTTATGAGATGGGCCTGGCAACACCAGTGGAAACAAAGTAGGGGTCCAATTGATGGGTGTGTAAGAGGTAAGACCCAGAGGAGTGGGGGCTGACTGGAGAGATGAGCTCTGGATGGATCTGAGGTACCCCATCTGGGCAACTAATGAATGGTGACACCTTTACAAGGTAAGAATACCACTTATGATAAGGAAAACAACTTATGATTTCTGTAGCACTAGGCACAGAATAATTTTCCTCTTTTTCTTAAAGTTTCCATTTATTGAGTGCTTAGGGAAGAATAATTTTTTTTCTTAAAGTTTCCATTTACTGAGTGCTTACTGGAAGACCTAGTAGGCACCCAACCATGACTTACTGCATTTGGTACTTTCAACATTCCTCCAGTATTAGCAATCTCGCTTTATAGAAGGGGAAACTGAGGTTTGGCATAATCAAAGCGATTTGCCAAAACAATCACAACTACCAAGTAGCAGGAGAGAAGATTCAAATTCAGCTTTGACTCCAAATCTATTATCTTTGCCTCCTATTGCTCTGTCTCCCTCAGTGTCACTGATAGCTGTAACCAAGGGCCATGATGACTTTCCCCAAATTCTCAGTGAAAGAACTCAATTCTTTATTCCTCTGCCCTATCATTCTAATTTTTTTACTCAGAATGTATTACATTCTTTTCATCCACCTCAGAGTCCTGACTTTATACATAATCTGCGTTTCTGAGCATCTTTCCACAGACCTTTGTGGTTATATTCAAGTCTGGAGGTGGTGAGGGCACTGGAGCATACTAGCACACATCTACACTGCATCTACTCTAAGGGCATTTTGTTCGTGCAAAATTCCTGTTGTCCAAAAACTGACATGATTCATCATTCTAAAATCTTCTTACTTAGGAAATGACAACAGTGGACTAACATGACCTGAACTGCAGAATCCACAGTTAGAGTTCTCCAGTTTGTAGCCTCTGGAGTTGTTGGTACAGTCTACCCTCATCATTCAAGGATTCAGTATTTGCAAATTTGCTTTACTTGCCAAATTTTATTTGTAAACCCCAAATCAGAACTTGTGGTGCTTTTGTAGTGGTTCACAGACACACACAGTACTGAAAACCTGACACGCACACATTCCCAGCTGAGGTTGAACAACGTGATGCTTTGCCTTCTTGTTTCAGCTCTCATACTATAAACAAGTGTCCTTGACATGGTCTACTTAGTTGCTACAGTTTGTGTATTTTTGTGCCTTTTGTTGGTGATCTCACTGTTTCAAGTGGCCCCAACCGCAGCAATTAAGTGCTGTCTATCATTCCTAAGCACAAGAAGAATGTGATGTGCCTAATAGTGAAAACAGGCATGTTCGCCATGCCCCATTCAGGCATGAGATACAATGCTGTTACTCGACCAGCGATAAATATGAAATAAGGTCTCTTGAAATAAACACACACATAAAACAAGATTATGTACTGATCAGCTGACGAAACCGTTGTGAACAGAGGCTCTTAGGAACCTAGCTGTGCATGTGCCCTAGGAGGAATGTTTTAATATTCTCAGTGTGGTGTTCACAGTGACTTTATTGAACATAACGACGGTGAATAATGAGAATGAGCTGTTTTGAGGATGGTGAGGGGAAACAAATTAGATCTGGAGTCAGAGGCTTGGATTATAATCCTACATCTCCAACTGACCTCACTGTCCAGGTCTCAACCTCCTTGTCTATAAAACAGGAATGATATTAATATTTGCTGGGGCCCCACAGAGTTATGAGGATAAAATGAGATAATAAAAAAATGCACTTTTTAGAAAGTAGCAGGTCCTATAAAAATATTAACAATATCCTTCAATTAAGGCTGTGTGAAACTGGATTTCTACATGCAAAAGAATGAAATTAGACCCTTGCCTTACAGCATACACAAAAATAAACTCAAACTGGATAAAAGACCCAAATGTAAGACCAGAAACTATAAAGTCCCAGAAGAGAAAGAACACAGGGATACTGCTCTTGGGCACTGGCCTTGGAAATAATTTTTTGGACATCACAGCAAAAAGCTCAAGCCACAAAAGCAAAAATTTTAAAAATGGAACTACATCACACTAAAAAGTTTCTGCATAGCAATCAACAAGATGAAACAGCAATCTATGGTCTGGAAAGAAATTTTGCAACCTATAAATCTAACAAAGGGTTAATATCTAAAATATATCAAGAACTCATACACTTCCACAGTAGAAAAACAATCCAATTACAAAATGGGCGAAAGACCTGAATAGACACCTCTCCAAATACCAACAGGTATATAAAAGTGTACTCAATGTCATGAATCATCAGGGAAATGCAAGTCAAAACCACTATGAGACATCACTTGACACCAGTTAGGATGGCTATTAGCAAAAGGTCAAAAGACGACAAGTGTAGGTGAGTGTGTGGGAAAAAGGAAACCCTTGTACACTGTTATGGAGAATGTAGAATGGTACAGAAACTATGGAGAAAAGTATTGGAAGTTTCCTAGAAAAGCAAAAATAGGACCCAGCAAACCTTCTCCTGGACATATACCAAAAGGAAATGAAATCAACACCTTGTAAAGATGTCTGCACGACCACATTCGTTGCAGCATTATTCCCAATAACCAAGACATGGAAACAGCCTAAGTGTCTGTCAACAGACAAATGGATAAAGAAACGGTGGTACATGATTGGATAGAATATGATTCTAACCTAAAAAAGAACAAGATTTTGCCACTGCCACAACGTGAGTGAGCCTGGAGGGCATTATGTTAAGCCAGACACAGAAAGAAAAATATTGTAAGATCTCACTTATGTGTGGAACCTGAAATACAGAAAAATTCAAATATACAGAGCTAGAGAACAAAATAGTGGGTACAAGGGGTGGGGAGCTGGAGTGGAAATGGGGAGATATAGATCAGAGTTTATGAAGTAGGACAGATGTGGGATGAATAGGTCTAGAGAACCAATACGACATGAGGAATACAGGTGACAAATCTGTACCATACTGAGATTAAGTTTATTGAGCAGATTTGAGCAGCTCTTCCCACAAGAACAACAACAAAATGGGTAACTATATGAGATGATAGATATGTTAATTAGCTTCACTACAGTAACCTTTCAACTGTCTATATCCTATAACTTCATGCTGTATACTTTACAAAATAAAGTTTATTTAAAATATCAACAATAAATAGATCTTCCCTATATCTGGCCCTTAGAAAATTTCAAAGTATTTTTAATGTGTTATAATTATTTCACTTTGGAATTTTCTTAGCAAAAATCATCACATTTTATGATTCTAAGACCCACAGTTTTTCATATTTTAAAACCTATGGACTTTGTGTTCAAATATAATTATAATGTACAGTATGACTTCTTCTTTCTTAGTGGAACATAAAGATTGGTGTGTCTTACATCCACTGGCATCTCAGATTAGATGAAATAGGGCATTTTATATTTGCCCTCCTTTATGATTTCTCCTGAGTGTCAACTAAGCTTCTAGTAAATGTGACTACTCTTTCCAAGTTCCACGTGCCATTTTCCTTCTTTTAGTAACCTCTCATCCCTTCATATTCCTAATCCAAAAGTTTTCTGTTTCTGTGGCTTTTTTCTTTTAACCTAATTTCACTTTGATTTAAAAAAATTTAACTTCTAAACAGACTTTCTAATTTTCTAGTGTGGTGATCTAATACAAAAGAAAATGTGCTAATGCTATTTCCTTGGGATAAAATATGAATTCCCTATACCTGCAACTGACTCTGAAAAGTTACAGAGAATTTTCCAGAAACCCCTGCCTTATATGCAGCTGATCATCAAGACTCTTGGATATTTTACAAATAATACAGTAACACTGGCCCTCTCGGAGTAGTGTCAGAAACAGTGCCTGCCCACAGATTCTTTCTCTTTGGTATGGTCTCTTACATCTTCCCTTGAGAGCTGCCCAAGTGAAATCATTTTTTTCTTGCAGACTGATAGGCTTGTTTATTTTTAACTCTCATTTCAAGGACTGCTCCCAGGTATAAAGAATTTATTTTAGGGAAAAAAAAAAAAAAAAAAAAAAAGAAATCCTCAACAGCACTCTTCCAGAGAAATGACCAAGGAATGCTGCCTGGGCTCTGGCCTTCAGCAGCTGACCCATCTCCTTTTCAACCTTATTTTCTGTTCTAACTGCTGAGCACTATCTTCTCCTTTGTACTTATCCATTCTGATTGGCTGTAAAAAAGTGACTCCCACAGCATAGGTGGACTCTACTGGAAGAAAGCTCCAGGTCCTTCCACAGAAATGTTATTGTCCTCTAGAATGGTGAGGGCCTGCTGCTTAGGGAAAATCCATCCCAAGCTATGGAGGAGTTACTGCATGACAAAACATTTTTATTATTATTCCATGCAAAACTAGTGTACCACTTAGCACACTTTTCTTCAAATGATAACAGATATCTCCTCCACCAAAAATGCACAGCTAATCGAATAAAAAGTGGATTCTTGGATGTCACTCACAGGCTGGTTTATTGAGAGGTAAGGGCAAGAGGGCAGCTTTAATCAAGTTTTCATCTCCAAGTGACACTTTAACCTGTTTTCCAATATCAGGGTGTCCCTAGATCGTAAACACATGTGATAAGTAATCACAAATAAGCTAATATTTTCTTCATTGTATACTATTTTTGCTATGCATGATTAATAAACCGGTTTTTCATCCATATTGTTGGATGTATTACTAAACATAATCACATACAGTTCCATGTGAAACGGTTGGTGGTTCAAGTTCAGGTAGGAGACTGTCAACAGGGTTGAATGTGTACAGTAATAGGATTGATCATTAGTCTAATTGAAACCTGTGTCAATTCAATGTTTGATCAACAAGGTTCAAGAAACTGCAGCATTTCCATCCTTCTGGGAAGTACAAAAGACAATGATTAGTGGCAGGCCAACATTGAGTTAACCCCTGACACAGGCACCTGATGTGCTATGGGTTCAGTAAGTGAGAGGGGGACTGAGTTTGCTTAGGACATATCAAGGAAATACAGTTTGCCAAATATTTAGGATCAGATTTTAGACAATAATACTTGAGACATTTGTGTCACCTGTCCTTGCACTCTGAAACTCTTTTCTACAATGAGATCAAGGAGTGCCACTAAGCACTTCAGAAGCTAGGAAGGCTCCTTTGGTTATGGTTCTGAGTGGCTGATGGAAGTCCCTGTAGCTGGATAACCTCTAGGACACTATTTTCTGCCCTAAAGGAGTAGTGAGGGTGACAACAAAAATACCCCTATGCGATAAACCCACAGTGAACTATGCCTGGTTTACATAGCTGTGAGACTTGTAAAATCCTACAGTGTGCTAGCTGCAACCATGTCTCTGACTTGGGGAAACCAGGAGTGATCCGGTTCCATTACAGCCTTCTGGGTTCTACCCAGTGTCTCTCTTGCAGTCAGTGCCTGCCTTGGTGAGAAAACACTACGCCTCTGCATCTAACCCCAGGGCTCCAGTGCAAAAGGACAGAATGAATTTGCTGCACCTCTTACTTGCCCTCCACAAGACAACTGTACTTAATCTAATTCCAAAATGTTCTGAACCAAACCTCAGCTCTATCTGAGGAATTCTTTTATATGATTAACACTTCTTTTTGCCTCATTTGTCTACTAATAAATAAGTGGGTAGCTTTCTTTTTTTTTTTTTTTTTTTGAGACGGAGTCTCCCTCTGTTGCCAGGCTGGAGGGCAATGGCGCGATCTTGGCTCCTTGCAACCTCCACCTCCTGGATTCAAATGAATCTCCTGCCTCAGCCGCCTGAATAGCTGGGACTACAGGCACGTGCCACCAGATCTGGCTAATTTTTGCATTTTTAGTAGTTGGCCATGCTGGTTTCGAACTCCTGACCTTGTGAGCCACCCACCTCGGTCTCCCAAAGTGCTGAGATTACAGGTGTGAGTCACTGCGCCCAGCCAACAAGTGGGTAGCTTTCTTTAACATTCCCTTCTTTCTAGATCAGCTGCCAAATTGAGTAATACAAAGATACTCTTTAGGAAAAGGATATAGTTTATATTGGCAGGGTGTGGTGGCTCACGCCTGCAGTCCCAGCACTTTGAGGGCAGCTGAGGCAGGTCAGGAGTTTGAAACCAGCCTGGCCAACATGGCAAAACCCTGTCTGTACTAAAAATACACACACAAAAAAATAATAATTAGCCAGGCATGGTGGTGTGCACCTGTAGTCACAGCTATTCAGGGGGCTGAGGCAGGAGAATTGCTTAAACCCAGGCAGCAGAGGTGGCAATGAGCCAAAAACACACCACTGCACTCCAGCCTGGGTGACAGAGTGAGACTCCCTCTCAACTGAAAAAAAAAAGAAAAAAAAAAAAAGAATATAACTTACATCTATACATAGGTATTAACATTAAATTTTAAAATTTCCTATGTCTGATTTATTTTGAACCCCATATATCAGAAACACAGTACATGTATGCAGTTAACCAATAAATGTGTAGACTGGTGGGCACAAGCTTAAACACTTTCTAGCAACAACCACACAATTAAAAAGGTCTGAAGAGACTGCTTCTGTTAATGAACACTAGGGTCTATTGGGGGGAAAAGGGGAGGGCCAGTGGGAGGGGGAGGTGGGGAGGGATAGCCTGGGGAGAAACGCCAAATGTGGGTGAAGGGGTGAAAGCAAACAAAACACACTGCCATGTGTGTACCTATGCAACTGTATTGCATGCTCTGCACATGTACCCCAAAACCTAAAATGCAATAAAAAAATAAGAATAAAAAAAAAAAAAGAAAAAAATATATATTTAAATTAAAAAAAAAAAAAATGATCTTAATGTCTTCTGTAAGCCACAGACATACAGGAAGGAACTCAAAGATAAAAGTAAAATCAGTACTTTACCAAATAGTAAAAAAACAAAAAACAAAAAACTTTACAACTCAGAGAATGTCTTGCTAGAAAGATAATTTTACTACCCTGAAAATCCAGTCTAAGAGGCAGGAAATGCCTCATGTTTAGCCAGGGCCACAGTTTGGGGCCAGCTTAATTACCGGTCTATCTCTGACCTATTAGTTTTAGTTTATAGTTTCTTAATAACCTTAAAGGACGGTGTGTATGCTAAAGAGCCTAAGCTTGTTGAAACTTAAAAGAAAAGGCAGGGAAAATTAATGAAGCAGAAGAAACCATTTCATTTGTTCGGTACTATTTGAGTCCTGCCTCTGAAAGTATTTTACTTTAATTTCTATCATTGACTAATAACATGCATACAATCAAAGTCTGAAAAATTCAAAAGACCATTTTAAAGGAACAGGACCACTTTTTAAGAAAACAGGCTGGCCAGGCATGGTGGCTCATGCCTGTAATCCCAGCACTTTGGGAGGCCGAGACGGGTGGATCATGAGATCGGGACCATCCTGGTCACCATGGTCAAACTCCGTCTCTACTAAAAATACAAAAAATCAGCTGGGCATGGTGGCATGTGCCTGTAATCCCAGCTACTCAGGAGGCTGAGGCAGGAGAATTGCCTGAACCCAGGAGGCGGAAGTTGCGGTGAGCCGACATCACGCCATTGCACTCCAGCCTGGGTAAGGAGAGCAAAACTCTGTCAAAAAAAAAAAAAAAAGGAAACAGGCTAATAGCACTTGACCTATTTCAATGTCAAAGCAGCACATCTAGAAATCACTTTTATATTGATAGAGATACCTTTAAATAGGACTATAGCGTTCAGGCCTACACACGAGAACACAGCAGCTGGAAGTAAACTGGCTCGTGGCTCATCCTAAACTTCCTGTTTGGCACTGGACAGGCTAAGAAGCCCTTGTGCAAATCTGTTTTTTTTCCAGCTTTTCTACATCACTGGCCAAAAAAACAAAAAAAGCCTACACACACATATACACATCCACATACATGAGTACAGAAACACAGACAGACAGATGAGGCAAGCGAAAGGAGTAAGAGTTGCAGTTGTCTTGCAAGGAATATGGCAGGATACCTGGGATGCTCTCTAATTTCCTTCTGAGCTCTTCATTTTCTTGCTGCAGTGAAATAACCTCCTGCTCTAGCTCTTGGCATCGAGGACAATACCCTTCCTCTTCCTCCTCCTCTTCCTCTTCTGGCAGTGTAGATGAAGATGGATGACCATGGGATTCGGACGTTGCTGGGGAAGTCCAGCCACCTAGTGTATGCACAGGAGAGGTTGACAGAGGATCCACTTCGGCCAGGTGGCCATATTCACTGACAGACGAAGGGTTTGGAGTTGGAAAGCTCCCCGAGAGCAGGTAATTTTGTAGAGAGTCAGTGAAAACCCTCAAAAAGGCAGAAGTTTGTTGTTTCCTTTGCATATATTGCATTTCTATGTCTACATTGTCTGAGGTCTGACTGTGGACTCCTTTCCCAATGTGACAGTGCTCCTGTCTTTCGTTATAACTTGAGCCTTCCTGCTTTACGCAAGAAATCATGGACTGAGAATGGTTGGAGTCCAGAAGTTTTCCTCCACAATTTAAGAGACTGAGAACTCGACTGCACTGCTGGGCAAAGGCATCCAAGATCATTCGGCTCTCTGAAACAAATGAAAGGGCACGTCAGTGACCAACAGCCAATGGCAAGATAGAAATAAAGTCCTTAATTTTGAGCTTAACATTAAAACATGTTAAATATATGTATTCCTACTCCCTGTCATAAACCAAGATGACACAGTAAATCCACTATGAATAGAACGCATAGCTTCCTGTTGTTCTGCGACTGGCGGGGTGCTTGATGAGTCACACTCAGTCTCTTACTCTAGGAAATGGCTGGACTGTGACTTTGGGCACCAAATAGAGATTTCCCTCTCTGTGGCATTAACTGGCTGCACAGGTCTGAACTCACACCTTTGGTTTCATTAATATCCTTACTCTAATGAATCGAGCCAGCCACTGCAGACTCAATTCCTCATTGATAGGAGGGCTTAAAGCAATCATTACTTCTATTTCTGGAGTGCCCTCATGCCCTTGCTATTAATCAGCTGATACAATCCCTGCCGAGAGTACATAGCTCCCAGATGCAAACTGGAGAAGAAAGATAAGTCTTTTTGAAGAGCTCACCAGAAATCTAAGGTAAAACAAAGAGTGGGCCTATGGGCACAGGATGAGCACAAACTGCATGTGTCTTCTAACATCATGTTCACTATTCCTTCTTTTCATTTATTTGCTAACTCGGATTTCTCCTCAAGGCCAAAGTTTAGGCTGACCCGTATCATCTGAAAATCAGCAGTATCACCTCTTGGAACCTCTTCCAGTAGATTACCAAATATCCTAAAATGGCACGTTGCATGGGTACCTCTTAGCCTAAGTACATGAATTCCTAAAGCATATTAATGGTCAATCATTGAAAGGAAAAAGCAACAAAAGCAATCAACTCACTCCAAAAACAAAGGGGGCAAAAACCCAAATTGTGAAAATGTAATTTAATGTCATCTACGGGTCTTGAAAATTTACCCTAAATATAGATGTCATGGGTAGATTCGCTTCTTTCCTGATTGCCACCTAGAATGGGCTATTACAAATAGAGAGACGGGCACTTTTCAGAGCTGACACAGAAGCATGAGGATATCTCTTATTTCCTCTCTCCTTTCACAGACTAATGGCAACAAACAAAATATTCAAGATTTTAGAAGCCTATAACAATTGTTTAAGATAAAAATGCAACTAGCACTAGCTCTCTCTGAAAATGATGACTAGTTGCATTTTTTTTCTGGACAAAAAAAACCTTTTAGAATTAACAAAGGTGAGATGCTTAAGGGCTGCTATGGGGATGATCAGCTAGAACAGCTTCAATAAGAAATCCTCTACAACACCCAGAATGTAAGACCAAGGAAGCTACACTTCAGGAGAACTCAATACAGTATTCAACACTCCACTAGCATGCTCTTTTATCTTACTATTCTTTCATGAAATAACTAAGATACTGAGAGGAGAGGGGGCCAACTGCCCTTTTCCAATTTTTTAATAAGAACATATATGTAAAGCGGCTGGGTGCAGTAGCTCACTCCTGTAATCCCAGCACTTTGGGAGGCCAAGGTGGGTGGATCATGAGGTCACGTGATTGAGACCATCATGGCCAACATGGTGAATCCCTGTATCTACTAAAAATACAAAAATTAGCTGGGCATGATGGCATGCGCCTATAGTCCCAGCTACTCAGGAGGCTGAGGCAGGACAATCACTTGAACCCAGGAGGCAGAGATTGCAGTGAGCCAAGATCATGCCACTGCACTCCAGCATGGCAACAGAGTGAGATCCCATCTCTAAATAAATAAATAAATGAATGAATAAATAAATAAAATATGTAAAGTCCATACATCTCCCAAATCCTGAATCCCTCTAAAAAACTGCAAGTCAGAACAGAGGCCAGATCTCTTTTACTCAGTAGAGGATCATAAACTATACCTGAGTGTGAGGGCCAGCATGATGCCTCAAGAAACAGTTACTGAAGCCATAGCAGGAGCTCTTGTACATACACAGAGCATCTCAGTTTATAGTATCTTCAGATTTACTTAACTGGGGTAGGGGTAGCAAGTCTACCCTAGGCAGGCTGAGAGTCCATGGGACTATTTTCTTCTTAGAATAGTACTTTCTTACTCTTAGGAACAGGGTTACCCTCAGACCTTAGCAACAAGACCGTCACCTGACCCTCCTTCTCCAGCCAATCCTGTCCCTATGGCCAAGGACTCCAAGTTCCAGAAATTCCCCACTCAAACTGCTTTAAGGATCTATGCTGCCATCTTCTCTGAGCCATGAATCCAAAGACAGACCATGGTGCCAGATCCTGCAAGTGTGGACTGGGACCTCCACATATGTGTACCTGATGTCTCTCCTAGTGGAAGATAAAGCTGAGAGTAGGGAGAGAAAGACATAGGTTGGCTGTAAATTCCAAACCTGGTTACTGTCAGTGTATTTGTCAAAGTAGGTGTATGGAATATATTTTATTAAACAGTTTGTAAGCTTGATTTATATTTGGTAATTACCTAGTATATGCTCTGTGAGGCAGCATTTGTACTCTTATCTGGAGTCTCATGAAAATATTTGGGTGCCATTTCTTTACAATGACCAAAACCAAGTAACAAGAAAGTCAACAGTTGAACTACACAAATAAGTGGTTTAAGATGTTGCACTCATTTTTTTTTTTTTAACTTCCTGGTTTCTGTTCTTTTATTAGTAAAATCAAAGGATAATATTGATCGGGAATTTTCAATTCTAGCACAACAGCAGTTTTCATTCATTTTAATCCTATAATCCCATTCTAGACCTGAAGTTGTATTTACTGTTTGCATTTTAATCAGTATAGTCCCAATTGATTTACAGCCTATACACCTTTAACATAACCTTGATGAAAGGGACAGAATATGAAAGTCTAAAACAGAATTGCCTAAAAAGAACTGCTTGAATATATTTGTTCAGTGTCCTACAGTACACTCAGTAGTTTTAATCATATTGATAAATCACATTATAACATAGAATTTAAGGGAAAAAACATCTGACTTAGAGACAAGCATGATTTGTTTTCTTAAATGAAGGATCAACTTGTAACATGCTGAGAAAAAATCATTATGTAATATACTATATTATAAAGAATCTATTAAAGTGCACTCAGAATATGAGAGAATAGCTACAATTACGAAGTAGTTCTTGCCTGCAGTTTTTAAATGCTTCATTCTGAATTTGCTTTCAGAATTTATACGAAAATGGTTGTCACCTTTAAAGTTGATTTTTTTCTCTTTTCAATACCTTGAATTATTTGAATATTATTTTAACACTGATACACAGAAGAGTGTGATGACAAGTATTACCATTTGGTGGAAAACAGAAAATCTTTCCACTTAACACATATAGCATCTAGTTTAGCCTTCTAGGTAGAATACAATTAGAAACCAAGTACTGTGCAATGCCCATTATCATATCACTAAGAAATGGAGAAAAGTTCTGTTTTCATATGAACGCAATTGAATGGTTACTGATCCATGATTCTTAATTGAGCAAAGTGTGAACATGTATTATGATTTTTTTTTTTCAGTCACAGAATGCTCCACTCAAGTGATGGCAGGGAAAGAGAAAGTCAACAGTTTACAGAAGGACTACTTTATCCCTTATCTACTTTATTCCTAACTTCCCTAAAATTAAACACCATAAAATGTTAATAAATCACAATGACAAAGCCCTCTAAAATGCCCACTTCTCCCTAATTTATTTTGCTTTATTGTACAGCCTACTGGGAGATAATATGCTGCAAATTGTGCCTCGTCGGATTCCAAAATCTGAACCCATGATTATTTTTTTAATTAAAAAATTCATTCCGGGAAATTCATCTGAATTTAAGAGGTTTAATCCATCCTAAATCTGATAAGTGAATAAGAAGAGGGATGGGAAGTAGGCAATCAAACACAGTCTCCCTACTTTACTGCCCTTCTTTGTAAGTAAAGCCTTGAATGGAATTTGCCCATCACAGCAGATCCCCAAGAGAATTCCGTTTCTATGAAGGAGATCATAGTAGTCAAGATTAGTGGTAACCTTTTGATTTTAGCCCAGCGAAGGGTGAAATATATTAATATTAAAAATGCAGAAGCAGAAGTTTTTTTAGTGACCTACTATCATGTATTCATATATTATATCTACCCAAGGATTTCTAACTAGTTCAAAATAGATGATTTCCTTAAAACATTAATTTAACTTCTTTTTAAGAAAGAACTTCATGGCATAGAAAATAGAAGTTAGAAAATGAAAGCATCTTTGGAAGCACCACCCTTGTCTTAAATCAATGAACTATGTCTGTTTTTAAAAAAATGCCATCCAATTTTTTTCATAATGGCAAACATCAACACAGCAAAACAGGATGCAATTTTTCTAAATAAATAAATCAATGATGTGTCAAAAATTAACAGATGAGTTAATATACTCGGTGCTATCAAAACCAGATGGTGCTTCCTAATATTCATCCTGCTCAGTCAATCCCTGAATATTTTCTGGACCATCGGTATATAAAATAGGATGCTGCTATTTGTGATGGCAAACAAAAGCAATCATGCCTGCCAAGCACATACTATAACAGGCAGCATTTCAGCTCTGCTAGACAGAAAGTAATTAGAATGCTTTTAATGTCCAAAAGAATGATGCTGATAGGCTGCCACAGATGTGTAGATTTATGAATATTTATATGGTGGTTTATAGCTGACACTTTTATCAGTTGAAGAAGATAAAATATCTGCCTGACTCAAAAGCTTGACAGTCAGGTTAATAAAATCTCATTAAAGAGAATGACCTATGCAATTATATAGGATTTATTGTAATTCATTTTTGATTGTACTCTGCTTAAAGATGCAATTTCCCATTTCCTGATGCCAAATTTAGGCTGCATATCAAGATCTACGTGGGTTTTAACTCTAAGCCTCCCACAGAGGAAAAATATGCCTTTAAAACCATGGTGTATTACCCCTTTTAAGGAAAATTATATTCTTCGTGAGATTTTATAAGAATGTTGAAAAAAAATCTATTTTTAATCACATATTTCTCTTCTCAGTTATGGCCCTTAATAGCATGTAAAATTCACTTCTACCCTTTCATCTTCTTACTGCATTTACTCTGGACACTGTTATGTCTCTTCTTCTGTCCTTGACTCTTTTCATCACATGGATGTTTTGACTATTTTCAGTTTACTAGGTAGTTTAAGACACTGCAATTACACTTCTGCAAGGGTGTAACAGGCAAAGTGCCACTCCCACCCCTACCCTACCCAGTATGCTTAAATGGCCATGGGTCTGTGCACACATGCTCATTGGTTCAAAGTGGAACAACTAGTTTCTTAAAGAACCAATCAGCTCTTCAGGTGGCAGTTCCTTTGATGGCCACTCACATCACTGTGCCTGTTAAGAGATGGCTTTGTCCATCAGTGATTAATATGACCACAATTCATGATGTCTAATTCTACGGCGTCCCCCCCCCGCCCCCGCCAGACTATTTTCCTCACTGCATGGAAGAAACCTATCATCCAATTCCCATCTTTCCAAAAAGCATAAGGCATCCAGCCCTTGGTGCTATCAAGTTCACCCCTCTCTATGACCTCCCTTAGAAACAACAAAGGCAGCCTTGATAAAAAGAAATATAGGGAAGTATAAAGGGCATCAAAAAAGTCCCTCTTCACTCCTTTAAATTTAGTGATGTTATGATTTCCATCTGGGGACAGAGACAAAATAAACTAAACAGGACATTAGAAGAAACACTGGAAGAGTACATTTAGAACAAGGTGAGAAAAGGGAGGAAAAAAAAACATCCACTCCCCATGAATGAAAGAGAGCAAAGAAACTTCCAGGGTAGAAGTGACCAAGGAAAGGACAGCAAGTGCCTGAAGCAGAAAAAAGCAGCAATACAGAAAATATAGTCCATTAAAACTATGGATGAAAATGGAAATGAGACGGGATTAGATTTATAGCGTATAACGGGAAGTAAAATGTGGAAAGACAGTCGGCAAAGACCATAAGGAGAAAGCAAGAGGAAATCAAAGATTTGGATAGATAACGAGGGGAAAACCTCAATGAAAATGGTGGAACTGAGGCTACGAAAAAAGAGTAAGCAAAATACAGAAAATGGGAAAAGGACCCAAACGACATAAAAATAAAGAATGATAAAGCTGAGCCTGGGAATAAACATAAAAATAAACAAGAAGTAGTTTAAGAGAGAATAAGATCCCAAGCCAGAAAGAAAGAAACCGAACCTCACTAAGAAGTGGGGGAAAAAGAAGTAAGGAGGAAAACCAAGTGAGCCAGCGGCCTAGCAAATAATATAAAAACACAATAGAATATTGGGGCAAGAGCAACTGAAAAAAATACACCCCACAAATTAGGAAGCCCACCTAAGAACCCCACTGAAAGCCATCAAACATCTTCAAATCAGTGAGAGATGTGACAAATCAAGTCTTCACTATAACTTGTAATTAGATTTTCTTTTTCAAAACCAATCCTTCATGTGTCAAAATATTGACAAACAACAGAATTATTAGTGGAGGCATCTATAACTCATTTAGACACAACACTTTTATATTTTCCACAAGGGGAAAAAAAGAGTCTTAGATTCACGGACATGCAGGATTTGGGGGGCTCCAAAATGCCATAAAAAGCCTTGGCAGTAACTTTTAATTATAATGAGCAGATAAACGTGGCTGCGCCCACCGGGAGCTGGTGGAGAGCTCCCCTGGGCGCAGGCCTCAGGCTGTGGCCTCGCCACCAGCCCGTCTTGATTCCTGCAGGCAGGCAGTGGGGTGCTTTGCCTGGGCAGCGCCCGCAGAGTCGGGGTAAAGGAGGAGCCACGGACCCAAGGGTGAGTGCTCCTCAGGAGGCAATTTGCAGGGCTCGGGCCGAGATGCTTGGGAGGGGCAAGACCCCACAGCACGGCAGTGTCTCATGGACGGGGACGAGGGGATGGTGGGATCGACGACGTGGGCAGGGGTGCAGAGTACCCGCTGCCCCCGGGGCAGGGAGGAGGGGTAAGATAGCTCCCCGCGCCCGAAGTCCACCGCGTGGCTGGCGCAAAGGAACCCCGAGTCTCACAACCACGGGCTGGGAGGGGAAAGGAGCCAAGCAGGACAGAGCGCGCACGAAGAAAACGGGCGCACAGAAAGGAGAAACGGAGCCGAGAGCCGGCTGGCGTGGTCCGCGATAGCGTGAGAGTGCATCAAAGAGGTGGCGAAGAAAGCACCAGAAAGCAAAGAAATGGAGAAAAGGAAAAACAAATGGAGGAGGGAGGAGAAAAGGAAGAAGCGAAAGGAAAAAGTGAAGCAGTACGAGGGCGTCCCCGCGGAGCGGCCTGAGCAACTCTAGCTTCTCCCTGAGCGGCCGCCGCTCCCACTCCGACCCCCACTCCGATCCCGCCCGACCGATCCTGGCCGCCGACCGCTACAACCGCGCTTCCCGGCTCGGGTTCCAAGCCGCGGAGCCACCTGTTAGGAGAGCGCCGTCGGAAGCCCGGCGCAGCGGCGCTGGAGAATCCTCCAGAAGTTTCCGGGCGCGCGGGGAGGCCTCAGGGTGCGCCCCGACGCCCCGACTCGGCCGAACGCGGGAGGGTGTCGGCGGCCCCCTGCTTCTCCTTCCCGGGTTCCCTCCCGCTGCCCCCGGCCATGGCGGGAAGGAAAGTTGCGCCGAGAGTTGGTACCTGCGCTGAGCTCCAGGCTGGCGCCGTCGCTACCCGTGCCGCTGCTGCCGGTGGCGGCCGCCGGGCCTGGGCCGTACCTGACGACGGCGGCGAACGAGGACGACGAGGACGCGGCGGGGGACGCGGGCGGCGGCGGCGCGGGAGTCCTCAGGTGGCCCTGGGACGCGGCGGGCGTGCAGGACGGCGACGACGACGAGGCGGCGGCGGCGGCCCCGGCCCGGCCGGGCCCGGGGGGGTAGGAGCTCTGCGCCGGGAACTGCTGCGGCGGCGGCTCGCTGCTGCTGATGGAGACGGCGGCGTGCGGCGCGAAGGGCGGCGGGGGCGGCGGGGGCGCCCGCACGTGCGGTAGCTCCACCAGGGTGGGTCTCTCGTAGCGCTTGGCCAGCGCCGGTCTCTTGCTGGGGAACGTCTTGAGGACGCTGTAGGGGCTGCGCTGCTTGTAGATTTTGGGGACGCTGGGCCCCTCCTCCGCCGGCTGCATCTCCTCCTCCATCCGGCGCCTCGGGGCCGGTCCGCCGGAGCACGTCCCCTCCCCGCCGGGCGCCGGGCTCCGAGGGTGCCTCCGCCGCCTGCCCGCCGGCTCTGCCCCGGTGCGCGCGTGTGGGAGGGTGTGTGTCTGTGCCGTAGCCGCCGCCGCCGCCGCCTGTAGCTGAGGCTGGCATCGCCGAGCCCCCGCGCGGGGGGCTGCCGCCCGAGCTCCTGATTGACAGGCCGCCTCGCCAATGCCTGGAGGGAGAAAGGAGGTAAAGAGCAAGTGTTTAGGGTAATATCTGCTAATGATAATGGGGGCGGGGGCGGGGCCTGGCGCCGCCGCCGCCAGCGGGGTCGGCCCGCCGGCTCCGCGCCTCCGACGGGGAGGGGGGAAGGGGAGAGCGAGGATCTGGAGGGCGTCCGGGTAACCAGTGAAGAAGGTGGGGATCCGGAATCCGTCTACGACGAGACTTTAGAGCCCCAGATGTGGACCCGCGGCTTCTGCGGCTGCGGGCGGGGTTGGGCTTCCGAAACGAGCTCCTGGCGCCCCCTGCTTGACCCCAAACTCTCGGGGTTGCACAGAGGAGGGGTTAGTCGTTGGGGTGGGGTCGTCAGAGTATGTGTGTATTACAGGAAGTTCTTCTGCCAATCGGGAATTGCTCCCTGATCATTCTGAAAACAACCTCTTGTCCCAGGTGCTCGCACGGCCCTGGGGTCCTGCTCTTCTGGAGCCTCGCGGCCTCTGAGCTAATGCGGAACATAAAAGTACGCAGGGCGTAGAATTTTTTCACGTTTTCATTTGTTTCCCGTAAGGTCCCTTTGAAAGTGCATGACGCCATCGTTTCCCCCCATTATAAAGATGAGAAAACCGAGGCTCTGCGAAGTTAAAGGAAACTGCCCAAAGTCAGACACTCGGGAGCCTGTGGCTATTTTGCACTGATGGATCTGGGTTATTTGAATTCAACTCCTCACTTCTCATAGACAGTAGACTCTCTGCAACTGAGGGAGAAAATGACCTGACACCTCCCTTTGAGGGTGGTGATTACTTTCAACAGTGTCCTTTTAAATATATGTGTATATACTTGCAAGACCAAGGTAACTGGAGAACTCACTCCTTGCATTGGCTTACTCACTGCAACTGGCGCCATTGGCGAGGGTCTGGAGGACCCACAATTTCAGTAGCGGTTTGAATGAGAGATCTCAGTGGTTTGGAGGAAGATCCTCCATGGGGTACAAATGCCCTAGCCTCTCCCAGCCACTTTTTGGAGCAAAGGGTCCATTGCTCCCTATCTCAAATCACCCCTCCTCTAGGCCAACCAGCATACCCTGCCCCAGGGTTGCTTTTCAGCCTTCCTTCTTCGTTCTCCAGGTTAGATAGAGTTCTGGGTGCTCCTTGATGTAGGACCCTCATCTCTGCACTCTGAAGTGTGTTTCCTTTTCAGAGCCTTTCTCTTATTCTTTGGATAGTGACCCATTTTTTTCTGGGGGTTCACCTCTTTTGGCCTCTCCTTTCCCTGGTCTCCTTCCCTTTGGAAGCTTTCTCTCTCTCCCTTGCTTGTTCAGCTTCTTTCTGTATTCTTCCACCATAGATTGTCTCCCTCTCTCCTGCAGCCTCCTCAGATGGTACTGTGTTCCCCCCCATCCATTTATTAGAGATGAAATAAATAATGCCATAAATAAAAGTATTTGGGAGTCCAGGAACTGTCAGGGCTGATTAGGGCATAGAGGACATTTTCTTTCTCATTATGCAAAAGCATTTCATGGGGAAATAAAAGAGGTTTCATTGTAACTCATGCATGTCATATTTCAAGGAATTCAAGATATTAATCATATTTAACATTATTTGCAATGTTTCTCCCTGGCTTCTGAAAACTGCTAAATGAGGACACGTGGATCACTAGGAAAAAGGGAGACAAGCATGAGAGGGACAGTTAAGAAATAATGAAATGCTGGTGAAAGACAGAGAGAATGAGATGCCAGGGAGATGTTTCTTAGGCACATAAGTGAGAAATGGGGGAGCTACTTCTGAGATGTGAGACAGCTGAAATTGAATGATATACTGGAGGAAATAAATGATAACAAACCTCCCACATTTTCTATAAAGCAGTTCTGAATTTTGCATTGAAATGTTTCCCTCCCACTTTACTCCCAGATAATTTGCCAATAAGTCCTAGCTTTTGAAAAGAAATTGGGGTGGTGTCAGTGTGGGGAGTTTAGATGGGAGAATCCTTTAGTTCTTCTGAAGAAGTAATTTCCTGTATCTGGGGGCTTTCTCTTCTATGTAGGTTTTTTTGTTTTCTGGGTTTTTTTTTGAGACAGAGTCTTGCTCTGTCACCCAGGCTGGAGTGTCATGGTGCAGTCTCAGCTCTGCAACCTCTGCCTCCCCGGTTCAAGCGATTCTTCTGCCTCAGCCTCCCGAGTAGCTGGGACTACAGGCACATGCCACCACGCCTGGCTAATTTTTTGTGTTTTTAGTAGAGATGGGGTTCCATCATATTGTCCAGGCTGGTCTCGAGCACTTGACTTAGTGATCCGCCTGCCTCCACCTCCCAAAGTGCTGGGATTACAAGCGTGAGCCACCACGCCTTGCTCTTCTATGTAGTTTTAAATGTATATTCTCTTCACCACTTAAACACCTTAAGAGACTGGGAATAATACTTCTATTGTATATTTTCCAGTGAAAAGGACCTGCTGTCCTTTACATCAAAAAGTGATCATTTCTATAAAACAGAAATAATCAAATTAGTGGTTTAGCTTTTTAAAAGGAGTGGGGAGGGGAAGATTCCCAGAGGAAAAATATAAAAAAATTTTTAAATGATCAGCTTTCAGATTCTCATGTGGGCAGTCACCTATGTCTGGGTCCTGGGTCAAAGAAAAATGAAGTATTTAAGAATCAGTCTTTAAAAAATAAAATGAGCATTTACTCTAAGTGTGGAGTTGAACACAATTTTAAAATTATAACTGACCACTTATCCCTGCCTGAGATTGTATTTAACTGAGTATTGTACATAAATGTAATGTATTTAAGTGTTTATAAAATTACTGGTAGCACTCTTTGAGCATCTTGCTCTAAACTGTGGCCTAAATTATCAGATAGTGACTTTGTGGATATCTTCTCTTGGATATCCCAAAGGGGCTGATAGAATGGTAATTACACCCATGGTTTAAATCTTTTTAGGTATTTACTCTTATCTCAAAACAAAATAAAACAAAACAAAACAAAAAAAGAGTGAACTTTTAAAAGCCAAGTGGCTATTTATGGACAGGGTGATTTTTTGATTGGCAGCATGTCAATTCCTTGAGCCATCTAGAATATAGCTTTTAAATAATAACTCAGTCATGGGAAATGCTTTTTATTGCACCAATTTCAATGATATTTAATGAGCTTCTGATTGACTGTTTGATCTCCTAATGTTTTGTGCTACTTTTAATTCATTTCATATAATAGAAAAAAAAGTAATTGGAATAAAATTTTGTGACAAGATAATGACCTTCCACTTTGAAATTAAATGTCTGATTAGCTTGAACATTTTAGTGCCAAGATGATATTGCAGCAGGAACAGGAGTGTGCATACTATCATTTGGTACAAAGTAACTGAGGAATACTCCTTTGCTTTTCTCACTGCATAGCAAAAAAGATGTGGTGGCCCTATAATCATAGGTACATAGGACTAGAGGGGACCTTAGCAGTCTTTTATTCTTGTGGCTGAGCCTCTGCCCATGGTTTTCCCATGGCCCTGGCAAGTGGTTGTGCAAACCATGTCTAAATGCCTCCAGTGATGAGGATCTTGCTACCTTCAGGCACTTCATTTTCCAAGGCATTTATTCAACAAATATATATTGAGTGTTTACCCTGTGCTAGGTACCTTTCTAAGCACTGGGGAATATAATGGTAACCCAGATAACAAGGCCTTACTATTATGGATGTGGGGAGAGCAGATAGACAAACTAGTAACTAACTTATAATATTATTCTAAATAGAAATAACTATGATGAGGGACAGGCTCAGTGGTTCATTCCGGTCATCTCAGCACTTTGGGAGGCTGAGTGGGAAGGATCACTTGAGCTTAGGAGTTTGAGACTAGATCCCTATAAAAAAATAATAATAACTGGGCATGGTGGTGTGCACCTGTGGTTCTATTTGCCTGGGAGGCTGAGGCAGGAGGATCACTTAAGCCCAGGAGTCCAAGGCTGTAGTGAACTATGACTGTGCCACTGTACTCTAACCTGTAGGACAGAGCCAGGCCTGTCTCTAAACACACAAACTATGATGAAAAACCATGGTGGGAGACTGGACACAGTGGCTCATGCCTGTAATCTCAGCACTTTGGAAGGCTGAGGTGGGAGAATCAATTGCATCGACGTGTTTAAGACCAGCCTGGGCAACACAGTGAGACCTTTTCTGAAAAAAAAAAAAAAAATAGGGTGAGGGTGTTACTTTTGATAGAGTGTGGCTGAGATGATCTCTCTGAGGTGGAAAAACAGAGCTGAGAGTTCACTCATGAGAAAAAGCCACCCAAGAGAAAAGCAGTCCAGGCTAAGGAACAACAGGTTCCTTATGGCACGAGCCATGAGGTGGAAACAAGCTTGATACTCTCAGGGAACTGAAAGAGGGCAAGCCATTGGAATTGCCCTGGCAAGGGACAGAGTGAGAAGGGGAGGAGAGGCGGGCTGGACCTAGGCTGTGCGGGGCCTTGTACATCATGGGGCACCTGGGGGATTTATTCTAAAGGCAGTGGGAAGCCTTGGAGGTAGTTACACAGAGGGAATGACATGACCAGATTTATGTTCTTAAAAAACGATATTTTCAGGAAAGGTAAAATTGTGACTCTCATACAGACATAAAAATAAACACATGTTAAAGATTTTATTGAACCTAATTATGCAGGGCCCTTATTCAGAGGAAGCCCAAATTCATATGGAATAAAGGAATGTTGAGTTGAATGTGTAAATGGTTTTTCCATGGGGTGTGCAGGTGGAGAAAAGGGAACCTCTACTAGATGGGACAGTTTGCATGTCTATCAGTTTTTTAAACTTGTAGAGTTTAGAACTTGTAAAAATAGTTGAAAGACAATGGGAGAGTAGAATCAGGTAACTGAAAATGGTGTGCTGCATGTAGGCAGTGCATAGTTTTCCACTGAAACACATTGCATTTTCTACAGTGCTTTCTTTAAAACAACTTTTTATTTTGAAATAAATCAGATTCACAGGAAGTTGCAGGAGGTCCCAGGTACTCTTCATTGGTGTCCTCCGATGGGTACTTCTTATGTCACTATAGTTATATGAATGGAATCATGCAATATGTGATCCTTTGAAATTTTTCACTTAGTTGAATGCCCTTGAGATCCATCCATCTTGTGTGCGGTAGTTTGTTCCTTTTAATTACTGAGTAGATTCCATGGTCTGGATGTACCAACAGCTCTTTAACTATTCACCTATTGGAGGACATTTTGGTGGTTTCCCAGTGTTGAACTCTTACAACTATTTCTGCTCTGAACAATCACATACAGGTTTTTATGTGAACATGAGTTTTATTCTGGGGGGAATAAAAATAAATATCTGGAAGTGGATTGCTGGGGCATTCCATAGTATTTTAACTTTCTTTCTTTTTTTTTTTGAGATAAGTCTTGCTCTGTTGCCCAGGCTGGAGTGATGTGGTGTGATCTCAGCTCACTGCATCTTCCACCTCCCAGGTTCAAGCAATTCTCCTGCCTCAGCTTCCTGAGTAGCTGGGATTACAGGCGCACGCCACTATGCCTGACTAATTTTTGTACTTTTTTAGTAGAGATGGGGGTTTCACCATGTTGACTAGGCTGATCTCAAACTCCTGACCTCAAGTGATCTGCCAGCCTCAGCCTCCCAAAATGTTGGGATTACAGGCACGAGCCACTGCGCCCAGCCCATTCCATAGTATTTTAAAAGATTCATTCTGCTATGTGGACAATGAACTTTAGAGGATCAGATTGGCAGCAGGGAGACAATTTATTTTCAAAACAGAGGCTGAATGATCCTTTTAAATATAATCATGTGGTCCCCACTCTGCTTTCTCTTGTCTTCTTCCTCCTTAGAGTAAAATGCAGAGTCCTTAAAATTGACAGCTTAAGGCCTTTCATGATCTGCAGCTACCCCTTGCCTCTGGGACCTCATTTCTTGTACTTCTTCCCTCCCTCACTATTCTCTAGCCCCACTGGTCTTGAACAGGCTAAAAATGTCCTGTCTCATGCAAGATTCTTGCTGTCACTACTCCTTCTGCTTGAAATTATATTTTCCCAGATACCTATGTAGCTCTTGCCCTCATCTCCTTTGAGTCTTTGCTCTTGTATCCCTTTCTCAGGGAGGCCTGCACTGATCACCTATTTACAGCTGATTATGTGCCCTTCCCTGTCCCCCCATGTCCTTTCCTGTCTGGCACCTATCACCAACTGTCATGCTGTGTATTTACTTGTTTATTATTTGCTTCCATTGACTAGAATGCAAACTCCTTCAGGGCAGAGATTTTATCTGTTTTGTTCTCTATGGAGTCCACAGCAACTAAAATAATTCTTAGCATACACAATAGAGGCTCAATAAATATTTGTTGACTGAGTGGCATGATGAAGCCCTGGCAGCAGTCTAAATGAGAGCTAAGACTGCTTGGACCAGTGTAGCAGCAGTGACGATGGAAGGAAGTGGGCAGATCCGGAATGCATTCAAGAAGCAACCTGTTCCGCTTTATATAGCTCTGAACAGTGGAAATTTTTTCCTTGTGTTGAACACAAGTTTACTTCTTTGCTTCTCAGAACTGTTGGCTATTCAGAGGAAGCTTAATCCCCTCCATCCTTGCTTCTTTCTTTCTTGGTTGAGGAAAACTCTAACTGCGTTTTTCCTCTGCTCTCACACCACACAGAAGACTTATGTGACCAAATGTCGGGGGTGAGGCGGGGGTGGTGGTTCTCCACCACCCAGCACAGAACACCAGATGGTGTCAATTAAATTCTGACACCATCTACCTGGAGATAGCTTCAGATTACACAGGATGAAGGCTCAGTCCCCAGGACTGCCCCCTCTGCAGACACCAGTCGCAAATCTGGGCCTCTGAATTTCTGACCTACCAGCTTCACATTGGGGTTCCTATGACTCCCTCTTCGGTTTCAATTAATTTGCTGGAGCAGCTCACAGTACTCAGGGGAACAGTTACTTACCTTTGCCAGTTTACTATAAAGGATATTCCAAAGGATACAGATGAAGAGACATGTAGGGTAAGAATTGAGGGAAGACGCTCAGGGCTTTGATGCCCTGCCTGGGAACGCCACCCTCCAGTAACCTCCAGGTGCTCAACTATCCAAAAGCTCTTGGAACCCAGTCCTCTTGGGTTTTTATAGAAGCTTCATGATGTCAGCCTTCCTTCTCCCAGGGTATAGGGTAGGACCCTCTCTGGCAATGGTATTAAGACCCACAATCATGCTTCCCAGAACAGGGGATTTGAAAGGAAAAAAAGACTTACAGTCAGAAAGATGCGGGGGAAGATTAAAGTTCCACCTTAAGGCAGGTGGAGAGGAGGGCAGGAGAGAGTTTCTGTTTCCTGAGGCCTGCCCCTGAGGCCTAACATATTCAACATTATAACGAAAGATTGTAACAAGAGCTATGAGAGTTGTGAACCTGGAATAATGGATGAAAACCAATATATATCACAACACCACACCTTCCTATGATGGTTTCTAAAACATTTTTGGAATCCTTTTAAAGAAGAGAAGAGGACAGCCATCTTTGATCTAATTACTTTTTTTTCCATAATAGAATGCTAGAATCATTTGGATTCTTTTAGTAGCAAGTGACAGAAATCCACTCAAATGGACTTAAGCAAACATGTTTATGGCTCAAATACCCATGAAGACAAGAAATATATCTGCAGGCATGGGCTCACGTGATGTTATTAGTCATCTGCCCCTGTCCATTCTTGCCTCCAGTTTTCTTTGTGTTGATTTATTCTCTGGCAGGTCTTTCCTTTATAGTGTCCATTTGGCCACCAGAAGTTGTCAACTGTGTGCAAGAGATTATCTTCCTTTCCCATCGGCTCCAGAAGTAACTATTGGCTAATTGGGTCTTGTTAATGGATTAGTTTATTTATCCATTGACCCTTCCAGTATTATGATGTTGTGGCTATTTCCTTTCAGAAAAATGAAGAAATTTCCCCAAAGTCACCAAGAAAATCATTGAAGAAATTAGCTCAATATTCTTCTCTTTATCAGCGTAGCAAATATACCTTGTCATGTTTCATAAATTTAACCTTTTATTCTCTATTCTTAACTTTCTTTCAATTCCTGAAGAAACATTCATCCAAAGAGCTGAAAGCACCATAGACATAAGTATGAACTTAAGATATTTAATTTAATTTTTTTTTGAGATGGAGTCTCACTCTGTTGCCAGGCTGGACCCGGGTTCAAGTGATTCTCCTGCCTCAGCCTCCCAAGTAGCTGGGACTACAGGCACATGCCACCACACCCAGCTAATTTTTGTATTTTTAGTAGAGATGAGATTTCACCATGGTTGGCCAGGATGGTCTCAATCTCTTGACATCATGATCTGCCTGCCTCAGCCTCCCAAAGTGCTGGGATTACAGGCATGAGCCACTGTAATCTGCTGTAATTTTTTTTTTTTTTTTGGATACAGGGTCTCGCTCTGTCACCCAGGCCATTAGTGCAGTGGCACAAGACCAGGAGCTTACTGAAACCTTGACCTCCTGGGCTCAGGCAGTCTTCCTGCCTCAGCCTCACATATAGTTGGAATCACAGGTTTGAGCCACCATGCTCAGCTATTTTTGTTTGTTTGTTTGTTTGTAGAAATAGGGTCTCACTTCGTTGCTCAGTGTGTTCTTGAACTCCTGGGCTCAAGTGATCTTCCTACTTCGGCCTCCCAAAGTGCTGGGATTACAAGCAAGAGCCACTACACCCAGCCACTTGAGATATTTAAGAGAATAAAGTTGGATACTAAAGCTAGGAAGAAAAAAAGAGAAAACAGTTAGTAAGAGAAAGTTGAGAAGATATGGTAACAGCAAGTCAAACTGTTGGGGATTTAATTTCTAAGAAGAGTTTGCAGTCTTTGCCAGCAAGATCCATTTTCATCCTGCCCACTCTTAACTTTCGCTGGGTACTGTGCTGCAACAGGAAATGGTCAGTTCATAATAGCAATTGTGTTTAAGCCAAGGTTTTATTCCATATCATCACAGGAGGACCACTGCCACAGAGAAGCTTCTGAAATGAGCCACTGAAATATAATCTTAAATATTGGCAACCTGAGGTTTTGTCACATCACATATTATACACTTTATTAGAATTTTTACAAATTAATGCATGTCATTTGCCCCCAGCCAAGAAAGCAACTGGATTTGTCTGGTGTTCTGGGTGCCTGGAGTATTTTGTGGTTTACTAACAAAGCTTCTGTAAGCACTAGTTTTTGGAAACAATAGAAGTGTGATTTTACTTCAAAAATTCTGGTGTCAAACTGACTTATATAAGAAATGTCCAGGCAGCTGGACTTTTTGGATCTGTTTTCTAGTCTAGGAAAGAACAAGGGTTTTTTTGTTTTTGTTTTTGTTTTTGTTTTTAACCTCTTCTTCGATCTCCAAAAGGTAGCTGGTAACAGATTTTATATATTGCATGAAGATCAACAATGACCCTTTTACTTACTGTTTTCAGGTCATTCAAACCTATGGGCCTTTCCCCCAACCACTCCAGCATCAAAGGTGAATGATTTTTCTTTTCCATATGAGAAAAGAAAAGGCAGCCATGACAAAATATTATAAACTTAATGGCTTACACAGAAATTTATTGTCTCAGAGTTCTAGAGGCTACAAATCCAAGATCCAGCAAAGATTCAACCAAATGATCTCAGCAGGATTGGTTCCTTCCAAGGGCCATGAAGAAGAATCCATTCCATGACTCTTTCTTACTTTCTGTTGTTGGCTGGCTGGCAATCTCTGGTGTTCCTCAGTTTGTAGAAATACCATGTCAATCTCCGTCTTCGTCTTCCATTACATTCTTCCTATATGCCTGTCTTTGTTCAAATTTCTGTTGTTTCAGCCACCCAGTTTGTGGCACTTCTTCTTCTTCTTTTTTTTTTTAACAGAGTTTCACTCTTGTCACTTAGGCTGGAGTGCAGTGGTGTGATCTCTGCTCACTGCAACCTCTGCCTCCTGGGTTCAACCGATTCTCCTGCCTCAGCCTCTCAAGTTGCTGGGACTACAGGCAAGTGCCACTATGCCCAGCTAATTTTTGTATTTTTAGTAGAGACGGGATTTCACCGTGTTGGCCAGGATGGTCTTGATCTCTTGACCTTTTGATCCACCCACCTTGGCCTCTCAAAGTGCTGGGATTATAGGCGTGAGCCATCGCACCTGGCTGATGTGGCACTTCTTATTGCAGCATTAGCAAACTAATACATACACCATATATGTAGGTGCATGATATATGTACATATATGATGATCATGTGTACCATATATAGCTTATATGATAATCTGTTTATCAGAATGAGTTATGCCAAAAAGGTCAAGTATTTCATTTTTTTGCAAGTCTATCAGAACTTGTATGGTTTCATATATATTGACAGAAGACTTAAATATACACAAGAGATATGTACACTTGGGCATGAACAGTGGGTTCTTAGGAGGCCACAGAACACAAGGCCAGTGTGTGGCTATTAAGAACAGGGTCCGTACTTTGGGAGGCCAAGATGGCCAGACTGTTTGAGCTCAGGAGCTCAGTTAGCCTGGGCAACATGGCAACATACTGCCTCTACAAAAAATAAAAAATAAAACATAGCAGGGCATGGTGGCATGCACCTGTGGTCCCAGCAACTCCCAGACTGAGATGGGAGGATCACTCGAGCCCAAGAGTTTGAGGCTGCAGTGACCTGTGATCATGCCCCTGCACACCAGCCTGGGAAAGAGTAAGACCCTGTCTCAGGAAAAAAGAACAGGGTCCCTTGCTTATTTCCATCACATCTCTAGAAATGTCCAATATGCTTTAATGAATTCAAGCAGGAAATGCTGAAGGACAGTTACAAAGGGCTAGTGCCTCCAAACTTTTCCTGACACCACCACCAAAAGCATGGACAGAGAACAAGTTTTTCTAGTTGAATCACTCATTAAAAATTATTAAAGATGTATATGAACATATTTTTAGTCAGCCAATCTTAACCTTGGCTGACTTAACCTTGGTCGGAAGAATTTTGAAAAATACTGATAATTGGGCCCCTCTCTTGAGCAATTAACACAGAATTTCTGAGATGAGACTTTGATATTGGTGTTTTAAACATCTCTTCAGGTGATTTTAATATACAACTATCTTGAAAATGATTGCTTAAAGCACTGGCAATGTCACTAGAATAAACCCATCATGGTATCAAGGTTACCACATGAAAAAACAAGTACACATTGGGATGTCTAAGCTTTTTGCTATTTATGAGCAAATTGAGTATCTCCCTGTCTCCCCAGAGACAAAGTAAGTTACTGCAGTTAGAGAGAAATCACATCTGCTTAAAGTCTGGGCTAAGTGGGAAGTGAAATGAAAGAAATGGATTTAATACAAAGAGGACTGAGGCTAGCAAGATGACAAGTTTACTGGGTATAAAAGAAACTCAGTCCTTTTCAAGAGAGGGAAATACATTTAACTTAGGCAGACACCTTCTCTGAGAGATCAAGGCAGAGATTTAAACTTTTAGTCTTTTATATTCTGACGTTGGTTGTGAGACAGAAATCCAACTCAAACAGAAATCCAAGTTAAAAACAAAGGGAAATTTATTGCTCATTCAACTTGGAAGAATGCTGAGTTTTCTCACAGGTAAAGAGGACTGCAGGAATTAGAGTCTTTGAGATGAAAAATGGGCTCACTGATTCCAGAATTTTCTCTCTCTTCATCCAATTCTCATCTCTTCATGTTGCAGGAAAGATGGCCTCCAGCAGCCATAAAGTGTCATCTTCCCAGCTTAAAACCCACAGTAGAAAGACAATTGTCACATGCTATCCTTGGATCAGGTGTCACTGCCTGGGAGAACTGGTCCTGTTAAGAGCTACACTTAGGGTATAAGACACCTCCAGAACTGCATATGGGAGGAAATGGTTCTCTAAGGAAGGGATGCTGAATAGACAAGAGCAACTTCTCTTTATTGCATCTTTGAGAGTGAGTGAACTAATAGCTCTTCTTTCAATCTTTTAATAAAAGTCATTTTTGTGGGATAAAGATATTCCTAAGTCAACTATAAAACTTTCTGTGGAATTGAAAGGGAAAAGTGAAAGGACAAAATCAGACAGACAATCTTGAATGTCAAAAGTGATAGATGATTTTATGCTTTGCTATCTCTCTTTTCTAGTTGGTGAAATTTAGAAGAATTGCTCTGGATAGATATACCTGCACAAAAAGTGACTTGAGACACACTGTGCTCTATGAAACAAGTCATGTATTTTCTATAATATGTGTGACAATAGCTTTACTTAGGTTACTTTCCTTTAATGAAAGATCTAGTGTTTACTTTTTTCCTAAGTGGACTCCAGGCTTTCCAAGAACAGTCATGCATGAATTTGGGAGATAAGGACAGACCCATGGGTATGACCCTTGCCATGGGGAGCCCAGCCCTTGAATCTGTGAGGGCTTGTATTTTCAGCCTGTCAAAACTATCATAACCATTCTAAATGTCCAGGAACACAGATATGGTTTCAAGTATAGATTTTTAATTGAATAAAGTTGAGAGATATCTTTTTTTTTTTGAAACTTGTAAGCTGCTTGTGTCCCAAGTGTTTCGTTACTGCCAATAGGAGAGTAACATGAGTGTTCTAAATGAAAGTCCAGCTCATGCAGTCTGGAATTACAAGGTTGCGGACTGCGTTAACTACTCATTATACATGTATCTGAGAAACAGAAACACTTAGTGGTTAAGGGCATGGACTCTGGAGCCAGTTGCTTGGATTTTTGATGTGTTTTTGTTTTCTTGAGGCAGGATCTCATTCTGTCACCTAGGCTGGAGTGCAGTGGTGCAGTCGTAGCTCACTGCAGCCTTGACATCCTGGGCTCAAGCAATCCTCCTGCCCCTAGGCAATCCTCTTGCCCCAGCCTCCTGAGTAGCTGGGACTGCAGGGACAGGCCTATGTCCAGCTAATTTTGAAATTTTTATAGAGATGGTAGTTCTCCTATGTTTCCCAGGCTGGTCTCAAACTCCTAGGCTCAGCGATTTTCCCACTTGAGTTCTAACCGAAGTGCTGGAATTACAGCCTAGTTGTTGGGTTTTATGTTGACTCTTTCACCTACCATTTGTGTATCCCTGTGTCAGTAAGTAGGCTTCCCCATCTAAAGAATAGGAGTAATAATAGTGCCCACTTAGCAGCATTGTTCTGAGAATTAAAAGGATTAATATGTGTACACAAACCATGCCTGTCACACAGGAAACACTTGGTAAAGATTGGCTTTTATCATCATCATTAGATAGAATCAGATTAAGTCCTCTGTATATATCATTGTTTTTTGCTTTTTTGAGATAGAGTCTTGCTGTGTCACCCAGGCTGGAGTGCAGTGGTGTGATCTTGGCTCACTGCAACATCCATCTCCCTGGTTCAAGCGATTCTCATGTGTCAGCCTCCCGAGTAACTGGGATTACAGATGCACGCCATCATGGCTAACTAATTTTTGTATTTTTAATAGAGAGGGTTTTGTCACATTGGCCAGGTTGGTCTGAACTCCTGACCTCAGGTAATTCACCCGGCTCAGTCTCCCAAAGTGTTGGGATTACAGGCATGAGCTACCGCCTCTGGCCCCTCTGTATATATCTTAATCCAAAATGAGCAACTACCCACAAGAGGGCTCGTCAAAGCTTGGTGTTCTCTACTGGCCTTTCCCCAAGCCACATGAAGAGCACAGACCTTGGAACCCTGGATCCAAATTTTTGTTCCACCATGATGTGTGAGACCGTAGGCAAGTTGTATTACCTTGAGCCAATTAGGCACACCTCTGAGGCTCATTTTCCCCAGCCGTAAAAACAGGATAATCACAACAAACTCATTCCTCTGCCAGGTGGGCAGATCAAGCAGGCCAGGTTTGCCAGCTGCCCCAGGCCTGACCTTGGCATTGGTGGGTAAGCACAGGGAAGGTGAACCAGCCGAGGAGTGGCTGAGGTGCACCCCCATCTCTCCTTCCCCCCACTGACAATGATTCAGTAAATTCACTGTGACTTATTCTTAACTCTCCTGTTTTTTTCCCTGTCTTATTCTCAGGTTTTTGCTATTCTGGATTTCAGAAATAGTTTGGTTGCCAAAACTGGTTGAATTGAGCTACTTTTGAAATTAATCAACTGATACACAAGGTACTGCTTTGCACAGTAGTTCTAGCAATTCCCCTTCTCAAAACCATCCTATAATAGAATGTTTTGACAAAATGGGAAGATTTCTAAAATTCACATTATGAGAACTACTTTTACCATCCACACCTAGGAAAATCCCAGTGTTACATACATCTTTCCTCCAAACTAGAGCAGCAGGATAATCAAGACATGGATCATCATCGAAGTATCTTACGTGGAGGTATCCAAAGACAGGCACTTTAAATTGTTATTGTTCACACCAACAGCAAAGTCCTCCTTGGGCTACTGGTTTAGTCCTAGCTGGATGGCCTCAGACTTTAACCTTAGCTATTTAATTTAAAGTTGGCTCAGTAGCTCATGTTTATGGATAAATGAGCAAAGCAGTAAAGATCAAAAGCAAAACATAAAATTACTATGGAATTCAATATTTCAGAAGATGGAGCCGGGTAAATGTTAGTGAAGTGTGGCATTCAGAACGAAAGGCCCCCATTTATGATAATGCACCTAACAAGGAAATGAGATTGACACAGCAATTCTCTGTTTTGTTGTCCCCTGAGGTTAGAGATTATGCAGTGCATGTTTCTGTTTTTAGTTTCTTTGGTAATTCCTATGGTGAGAGACTACACTCTGCATATTTGTCACAGTTGCACTTCTCTCAGGTGCTGGGGTCTTTGAGGTAGCGCAGGAAATGCTGTTCTCATCTGAGCCTTGAATTCCATTTCTCCCCACCTCAGTCACCCCAGGATGTCCCCCTCCTATGGCTGATTTCTTTATTTATGTTCAGTTGCCAGGGAACCCTACAGGGGAAACACAAGTCTATCTCAACAACAATTGTTGCTGTGAGGAATGTTGTTCAAATGGGGGGGCCCAATGACAAAATGTTTACATTCTTTATTTGACACTCCATTGTAATCCTGAGGCCTTTTAACACCAATCAAAGGTAAATTAAGAACAGGCAGCTGTGGAAGATCAGCATGGAGTTGAATGAAAAATAAACTAGTTACGTTTCTTTTATGACAAAGAAACATAGTTGGGATCCATTGTCTTTTTGGAAATATTTATTGTAGCTGAACCCTTGGGTACAAGTGTCATCAGTAAACCCAACAGTATTAGGGCTTTCTAAAGAAATAGAACATAGATAGATAGATAGATAGATACATCTATTATAAAGAATTGGCTCGCATGATAATGAAATTGATTAGTTCTGTGATCTGCTGTCTGTAAGCTGGAGACTCAGGAAAGCTGGTAGTGTAGTTTCAATATGAGTCCATAGGCTTGAGAACCAGGAGACCCAATGGTGTAAGATCCAGTTCAAATGCAGGAGAAGACCAGTGTCAGACCCCAAAAATAGGCAGAGAAAGTGAATTTTTCCTTACTCCCTATATATATATATATATATATATATATATATTTTTTTTTTTTTTTTTTCCAAGACGGAGTTTCACTCTTTTTGCCCAGGCTGGAGTGCAATGGCACGATCTTGGCTCACCACAACCTCTGCCTCCCGGATTCAAGCAATTCTCCTGCCTCAGTCTCCTGAATAGCTGGGATTACAGGCATGTGCCACCATGCCCAGCTAATTTTGTATTTTTAGTAGAGGCGGAGTTTCTGCATGTTTGTCAGGCTAGTCTCAAACTCCTGATCTGCCCACCTTGGCCTCCCAAAGTGCTGGGATTACAGGTGTGAGCCACTGTGCCTGGCCCTTACTCCCTATTTTATTCTATTGAGGGCTCCAATGGATTAGATGGGGCCTACCCACATTAGGGAGAACAGCCTGCTTTATTCAATTATTGACTCAAATGCTAATCTCAGCCAGAAACATCTTCACAGATATACCCAGAATAATGTTTAACCAAATATCTGGGCACCCTGTGGCCCAGTCAGGTTGATGTGTAAAACTGACCATAACACCAACTCAGACCAAGTTAAGGAGAAGAGGAATGTATTGACTGACATAACTGGGATAAATGCATGGCTAACAATCACTATAGCAATCAAGGAAGTAGCAACTGGAAACAAAGGCTTGGTGCTGGCATCCACTCCTCCTCCCTGCTTGCCTCAGTTTACCTTTGAGAATCCATCTCAGCCTCTCCTACTGCAGATTAACCCTGTCTACATGTCAGAGCCCACAGCTTCAGCTTAGGAGCATAGCACAGGAGAATTCTTTCATCATGGGCTTATATATAAATTCTAGGGAAGGACACTGATTTGCTCTACTTTGGGACATATGACTACCCTGGGACCAATTAATCTCTGTTGCTAAAGAATGGATATTATGATTGATTGACCTGAGTTCAACGTTTACCACTCCAGCCATGGGGGAGGGTGTATTTCCAGAAGCACGGGATGCAATCGTTGTCATTAGAGGCCAGGACAGTCCACCCCTTGCCTGCCTGGCACACATAGGCAATCAGAAGAAGGCATTCATTTCTCATAACTGTCTCATATTTAACCAAAACAACTCACCCACTTCCTATGAGAGAAACAACTTAATATCACATCCAGTAATTGCATCTAGCTCCAAGGGTGGGATTTCTGGGCCATGCCTTTTCCTCTTGGTCAAGTTCAAATGTGGCTCTTTATGGTCTGCCAATATATGGCTAATTATCTCCAAAATATCCAGCATATAATAATGGAAGGAAAGGAGGATAAATACAGTTAAATCCTCAATTTAGGCCTCAGTGCAGTGGCTCACGCCTGTAATCCCAGCACTTTGGGAGGCCGAGGCGAGAGGATCATTTGGGCCCAGGAGTTTGAGACCAATCTACACAACATAGGGAAACCTCATCTCTACAAAAAATAGCCGAGTGTGGTGGTGCTTGCCTGTAGTCCTAGCTACTTGGGAGCCTGAGGTGGGAGGATCCCTTGAGCCTAGGAGGTCGAGGCTGCAGTGGGCAGTGATTGCACTATGCTGTATTCCAGCCTGGGCAACAGAGTGAGACTTGGTCTCAAAAAAATAAAAAAATTTTAAAAATGCCTGTGCAACATGGACCTTGTCTCTACTAAAAACCAAAAAAATAAGCCAGGTGTGGTGGCATGCGCCTGTGATCCCAGCTACTTAGAAGGCTGAGGTGGGAGAATTGCTTGAGCCCAGGAGGTCGAGGCTGCAGTGAGCTGTGAATACACCACTGCATTCCAGTCTGAGTGACAGAACAAGACCCTGTCTCCAGGAAAACAACAACAACAAAACCCAGTTAGAAAAATGGGCAGATGGAAAGCAAAATGTAACAATCAACTTTTCTGTATCTTGCTAGACAGGGATAGCAAGGAGTTCTTTCTCTAGCAGTGAAACTCCTCCAAAAATCTAGTCACTTGATTTGAAGTGGTTCTACTGGCTAGCTTATAATGAAACAACAGGGTGGACGTAGCACATTCTCTTAAAAAGATTTGGAAGACATGCTCCCATCCCTAATGCCCGTGTCATGCTCAAACCAGTCTGTTTAGAGTTGGGTGACATGCTGGCCGTACATTCCAAAACCCAAACCAGACTTCAAGTCTGACTAGAGATTCAAGAACTGCTTCCACGCATGTTGTTTAGGTGACAAAACATTAGCTTTTTAGGGACTTTCTCATTTGGACCATTTGTATTGGAATCCTTTCTACCATATAACACATACTTCCCTGCCTTAAAAGAAATATGAGTAATCCACATTCATTGTTTTAAAAGGAAAAAAATACAGATGAACAACAACAAAGAGATAGTGACTGTTAACACTTTGACTTACATTCTTCTTAATGTTCTTTTTTAGTTATGAGGTGTATTTGTGTGTATGCATGTGTGTGTTTTAGTATATGCATGTGTGTTTGTTTTTTAGTGTATGCATGGGTGTTTGGGTATATGCATGTGTGTATGTTTTTTATTATGTGTGTGTTTTAGTACATGCATGTGTATTTGTGTGTATGCATGTGTGTATATGTTTTTAGTACATGCATGTGTGTTTGTATGTGTTTTAAACATGGAATTGTATCATGCAACTTGTCTAAAGCCTACTTTTCTCCTCCTACCTTCCTAAAAGTTGATCATAGATGGCTCAGGGGTGAGAACAGGGAGTTGGCCTTTTTCAGTGCCGGGGCACTGGGGAGCATTATGTACATGCATACATTCTCTTTTTTTTTTTTTTGAGATGGAGTTTCGCTGTTGTTACCCAGACTGGAGTGCAATGGCACGATCTCGGCTCACTGCAACCTCAGCCTCCTGGGTTCAAACAATTCTCCTGCCTCAGCCTCCCGAGTAGCTGGGACTACAGGTGTGTACCACCATGCCCAGCTAATTTTTTTATTTTTAGTAGAGACGGGGTTTCACCTTGTTGACCAGGATGGTCTCGATCTCTCGACCTCGTGATCCACCTGCCTCGGCCTCCCAAAGTGCTAGGATTATAGGCGTGAGCCACCACCGGGCCCAGCCGTGCATACATTCTCTTTTAAAATCAGGATCGCCAACACAGAAACAGAAATAGTGGTCCCAGCCACTTGATGCCCTTGTACTACCCGAACCTTTCCTTGTCCCCCTCCTCAGCACCCTGAGGGTCGATTCCTCTTGATAGAAACTCTCTTCTTCCATCCTCCCTTCTCTTTTTTCTCTCTGTGACAGCGACTCCTGTTTGCAACTTTGAGGGAAGTTCTTCATGAACGCAAACATTCGATGGTTTGTGGGACCAATGAGACATGATATATGAAATCACAACTGTCCTGGAATCTCTAGGGCCAGAGGTCACCATCAGACATCAGAGTTATGTTTAGAACCTGGAAGATCATCTCTGGACCAGGACCTAAAACACTTAGTCTGATGCCTGATGGTGACCCCACACTTGCATCTGTGGGCAGTAACTGCAAGTTCTTTCGTGAGGACTGAATTTTAGGATTAGGGTCAGGCCAGTTCTTTTGTTTCTTCCTTTCTTCTCCCTTCACGTTACCCTTGTCCCAAACCTCCAATAAGACAAAAACTGAGTTTGAAACATGGCCCAGAAGCTGCAGACTTGGCCAGTGTGCATACCTGGACCTGTTGTCGGGAGACAGCATTTTGTCCCATCCCGCACTTCCCCGCGCGTCTCTGCTGTGCATCTCTATTGTATGTTTAAAGTGACAGAAATGCTGTTTTATGCATTTTCACAAAATGATCTCTTAGCCCAGTTTTTAAAATCTTGGTGGGAATGTTGAAGGTAAGTCAGTGGATGGATAGGAACTCTTTGGAAGTTTAAGTCTTAATCATCTTTTTTTCTGTGGCTTCGAGTCAAATAATATCCAGCACCTGTAGTGCTACCTCTCTAGAGTGATTCTTTTTAAAAATGAGTCAGCTTTTGTCACTTCTCTGCTCAAATTCGGTCAGTGGATTCCCCTCTCACTCAGGCCAAAGCTCACACCCACCGCAGATACCCTTATGATTGCCTCTCGTTTCCCCACCTGTGCCATCTCACCCTCCTGTGTTACCCCACTCCATGCACACCACTCTGGCTGTTTCTGGAGACCTCAAGGGACAGCCTCTTTTCAGGGTCTCTGAGCTTGTTGCTCCCTCTTGCCTAGAACTCTCATCCCCTCAGATCCACAGGGGTTGCTTCTTCAGCTCCTTTACGTCTCTGATCAAACTCTCAGTGTGAACAAGTGTGCCCTGAATGAGAGATCAAAATGTTGCCTTCTCAGTGAGACCCTCCCTCCTGGCCCCTGCACCCACTAACACCCTCCACTTTCTCTCTGCAGCCTACATCACTTCACAGTGTCCCTTCTGCTTGTTTCCTTGGTTCATTGCCTAACTCTCGCTAGAATGTAGACTCCGAGGAGGCAGAGACTTTTGCTCACTGCAGTATCCCTACTGCACACAACAGTGCCTGGCTGGATAAATGTTTGTCAAATAAATAAATTGAAGACAATTTCCTCAGAGGCTAAATGATCATCATCTAGAACTCCTTCTCTTTGTAAGTATAGGTGCCAACTCATTAATGCAACAGATATCTCATAAGTTGGCCATAACATAAAATCTGGTTGTCTCTTTCTTTTCATTAAAGAATTAAAGATGCATTTCTATGAAAAAAACAAAAAAACTCCCAGGAGATTAAACAAGGATTAGGAAAACTTCCAAGCCTATAACATTCCAGGCGTCATTGTCATGCTGTATACTTGCTGTCTTGGCATCCACCTATCAGTTCCTGCTCCTTTGTAACATTGCAGCTCCTAGCAGCAATTCTAATGCTATCTTGGTTTCCAAGGAGGCATTTTTTTTAAATGCCAGGATCCCCTTACTCCATACTTACCATGTTCTGAACCTCTGTCTCTTTTCCTTCTCCTTGTGCCTAATGTGTAATGCTACTATCCAAAGGTTACAAAGCATACCACCTTATAGATACAAATGAAGCAGAGAACATTAGAAATGCAGATTTCCTGTTTTATCCTCATACTCTGCAGCATCTCTTGCCCTGAAAATACCTCACCTAACAAAGATTTCTTGGAGTCCTCAAAGGGCTCCACAACTTGGATGTCACCTATGGACACCATTTGGTGTCTACCATGTTCTTTTCTCCTGCTTTGGCTCTTCTTAGTTGGTACCCAGTGCCAAAAACACCACCTGGAGGCTCTCATCATCATCCGTGGTGGTGCTGTCTACTGGGAGCATGCCGTAGCGTATAGGCTAAGGGTGCCATCTCCTGATGCTCTCAAGGTTGCCAGTTCTCTAGACATCACTCTGAGAGGTGGACAAATGTCCCAGTGCCAAGTGCATTGCTGCATTTGGTCCTCTGGGCATGGAGGAGCAGCACTGCTTGTTTTTTTTCTGTTTGGTTATTTGCTGTCTGTCTGAAACTTTGGAATGACAGTTGACCTGACTTCTACCATTTCTACCAAAGTTTCAAAAATCTCAAGGTCAAGTTTTGATTAGTACTCTAGCCCAAGAGTCCATAGGCTTCCCAACCCTGTAGGTACTACTACAAGGATTTGAATTATTCCCAGAGGGAGGTTTGGGAATGGGAGTCTTGAGAAAATGATCTACATCTTGCTGCAAGGATCACCGTTTTTTTCTTTTTTACTCCAGCAGAGCCGTTCTCTGCAAGTATTCATGTGGTGCCAACACAGTCCAGGTTGTGTTCCATTGATTCATTCCTTTATGCACTAGATTTACTGAGCACTTACTTTCTCCTAGATGTTCAGGATACAGTAGTGAGTAATGCAAATTTGGCTTTGCCCACCTGGAGCTCACCCCCTAGACAGAAGTAGGAGAGACAGATATTAAATAGGTCAATGCACATTGATTACAGATGAGTTAAGGCAAAGTCCGGGTTTTGTGAGACTGTATGGAGAGGGGGCAGTGAGGTATGGGAGAAGAATCAGATGCAGAGAGAAGCTGAGACGTGTAAGATGAGTAAGAGTTTTCTAAGAACAAAGAGAAATATGTTCCAGGCAAAGGAAACAACTCAAAGTTTTTTTTGAGATCAGAAGTCCTGTACCTATGTTAAACCTTGATTTGGGGCAGGTGCAGTAGCTCACACCTGTTATCCCAACACTTTGGGAGGCTGAGGTGGGTGGATCACCTTGGTCAGAAGTTTGGGACCAGTCTGGCCAACAGGTCTGTCTCTACTAAAATTACAAAAATGAGCCGGGTGTGTTGGCACGTACCTGCAGTCCCAGCTACTTGGGAGGTGGAGGCAGGGTAATCTTTTGAACCCAGTGTGGCAGAGGGTGCCATGAGCCTAGATCGTGCCACTGCCCTCCAGCCTGGGAGACAGAGCAACACTCCATCCCAACAAAACCCCAAAACCTTGATTTATCAATAACAAAATGGTAAATTCCAGCATGTTAACTTCAATTTAAACATGAGTTGTAGTAATGTCCAAAATAACTCATTTAATTCTTAGTGACTGTGGCCACATTTCTTTGGACCTGATTCCCACTCTGGTAAGACCTGTGTTAAGTGACTGTTAATATGCCTGCCAGGACTCCTAGGCTGAGCACACAAAATTATGTGCCTAATTTTGTTTATTTAAATCATTTCCAGAACAGTTTTTTGCTTAAGCCATGGGATTTTCTGGTCTGTGTGTGTTTTCAAAGTAGTCCTCAGCTTCAGGCTTTGGTGGGCTGGATCAGTCAATGGATAGCCCTTAAGTGTATATATAAGAGTGATCTGTGGATCCTGAAACACAGGAAAAGAAAAAGGATATTTCATAAAAATTATGCTGTAAGAATTTCAGGATGGAGACTCTGTATGTCAGGCCTGGGGGAATGCAGATTGATGGTGACTATAATTAATGTTCTGTACACGCTATAAACTGTTCCAGAAGCTAACATGTCATTTATCTGGGCTGCTATCACAAAATACCATAAACTGGGTGGATTAGAAACAACCAACATTTATTTCTCATGGTTCTAGAGGCCAGGAGGTTCAAGATCAAGGCACTGGCAAATTTGGTGTCTGACGAGAACCCACTTTCTGGTTCATAGATGGCACCTTTTCACTGTGTCCTCATGTAGTGGAAGGGGCTAGCTAGCTCTCTGGGATTTCTTTTTATAAGGACACTAATCTCATTCATAAGGGCTTTGTTCTTATAATCCAATCACCTCCCCAAGACCCCACCTCCTAATGCCATCACTTTGGGGTTTAGGATTTTAACTTAGAAACTTCGGGAGGTTACAGATATTTAGACCATAGCATCACGTGACCTATCTGGCAGGGAATGGTGTAGAAGCAAGAGCTAGAAACCCTTTCTGCGTGGGGAATCTTTGGACCTGGTGGATTTTTCATACCTCGTGGACCACCATCTTGGAGGATGCCAGGAAGACACACCTAGCAATAGCCTACAAATCTGTCATTCTTATGTCCCTTTTGATGCCTCGTGAAGCATTGATTAAAAATAATCTGCATTTACGAGATCAATTTTATAACCCATTCACAAACTCATCTGTGCTTCTCCTAAATCTAGGCCTAAGACACAAAATTTGTGTATTCAAACAACTTGCACTTTTGGGTGTTATCTGACAACTTCAGTCACCCTTTATTTTGTCAGTTTTGACAGTGTTCCCATAATTGTCTATAGAATAGTACAGGCATAGCTCATATTGTGGGTATAGCTCCAGACCACTGCAATGAAGCAAATGTTGCAATAAGGTGAATCACCTTATGAATTTTTTGGTTTCCTATTATATATAAAAGTTATGTCAACACTATAGTCTATTAAGTGTCCAATAGTCTTATGTCTAGAAAAGCAATGTGCCTCCTTAATTTAAAACAATATGGGCTGGACACAGTGGCTCACATGTGTAATCCCAGCAGTTTGGGAGACCTAGGTGGGTAGATTGTAAGAGCCTAGGAATTTGAGACCAGCCTGGGCAACAAGGTAAAATCCCATCTCTACAAAAAATATAAAAATTAGCTGGGCATGGTGGCATGTACCTGTGGTCTCAGCTACTTGGGATGCTGAGGCAGGAGGATCACTTGAACCTGGGAAGGTTGAGGCTGCAGTGAGCCCTGATTGTGCCACTGCACTCCTGCCTTGACAACAGAGTGAGGCTCTGTCCCCCCAAAAAATACTGCCATGTGCAGTGGCTCAGATCTGTAGTACTCCTCTATACTCAGGAGGCTGAAGCAGGAGGGGCCCTGGAACCCAGGAGTTTGAGAACTGCCTGGACAACATAGTCAGACCCCATTTAAAAAAATTTTCCTTGATTGCTAAAAAATACTGACAATCATGTGAACCTTTAGTAAGTCATAATCTTTTTGCTGGTGGAGAATCTTGCCTCAGTGTCAATGGCTGCTGAGTGATCAGGGTAGTGGTTGCTAAAGGTTGGGGTGGCTATGGTAATTTCACATAGTAAGACAATGAAATTTGCTGCATCAGTTGACTCTTTCTTTAATGAAAGATTCTCCGTAGCATGAGATGCTGTTTGATAGCATTTTACCCACATTAGAACTTCTTTCAAATTTGGAATCAATTTCCTTAAACCCTAACATTGCTTTATCAACTAAGTTTATGAAATATTCTAAATTCTTTGTTGTCATTTCAACAGTGTTCACAGTATCTTCACTAGGAGTAGATTCTATCTCAAGAAACCATTTTCAAGCTGGGTATGGTGGCACATGCCTGTAGTTACAGCTACTTGGGAGGCTGAGGTGGGAGAGCTGCTTGAACCCAGGAGTTTGAGACTAGCCTGAGCAACATAGTGAGACCCTGTCTCTTAAAAAAAAAAAAAAAACCACTTTCTTTGCTATTCCATAAGAAGCAAGACTTCCTGCCTTAAAATTTTATCATGCAATTACAGCAATTCTGTCACATCTTCAGACTTCTCTTCTAAATCTAGTTCTCTTGCTATTACACATTTGCAGTTACTTCCTCCACTGAAGTCTTGAACCTCTCAAAGTCATCCTTGAGGATTAGGATTAACTTCTTCCAAACTTCTCTTAATGTTGATATTTTTACCTCCTCTCATGAATCACAAATGTTCTTAATGGCATCTAGAATGGTGAATCCTTTCCAGGAAGTTTTCAATTTAGTTTGCCAAGATCCATCAGAGGAATCACTATCTATGGCAGCTGCAGCCTTACAAAATGTGTTTCTTAAATGATAAGACTTGAAAGTCAAAATTACTCTTTGATTTATGTCTTGTAGAATGGATATTGTGTTATGAGGCATGAAAACATTAATCACCTTATACATCCCCATCAGAACTCTTGGGTGATTAGATTAGGTGCATTGTCAATGAGCAGTAATATTTTGAAGGGAATCTTTTTTTAAAAATTTTTTTCTGAGCAGTAGGTCTCGACAGTGGGCTTAAAATATTTAGTAAACCGTGCTGTAAATAGAGGTGCTGTCATCCAGGCTTTGTGGTTCCACTTATGGAGCACAGGCACAGTAGATTTAACATAATTCTTAAGGGCCCTAGGATTTTTGCAATAGTAACTGAGCATAGTTTTCAACTTAAAGTCACCAGCAGCATTAACCCCTAACAGTCAGCCTGTCCTTTGAAGCTTTGAACCCAGGCATTGACTTCTCTCTAGCTAGCAAAGTCCTAGATGGTCTCTTCTTCTAAGAGAAGGCTGTTTCATCAACATTGAAAAACCCATTGCTAAGTGTAGACGCCTTCATCAATGACCTTCACTAGATCTTCTGGATAACTTGCTGTATCTTATTCATCAGAACTTGCTGCTTCACCTTGTACTTTTATGTTATGGAGATGGTTTCTTTTCTTAAATCTTGTAAACCAACCTCTAGTAGCTTCATACTTTTCTTCTGTAGCTTCCTCACCTCTCTCATCCTTAATGGGATTGAAGAGGGTTAGGGCCTTACCCTGGATTAGCCTTTGGCTTTAGAGAATGTTGTGGCTTGTCTTATATTTCATCCAGACCATTCAGACTTTTTCTGCACAGCAATAAGGCTGTTTTGCGTTCCTATCATCGTTGTGTTCCCTAGAGTAGAACTTTTAAGTTTCTTCAAGAACTTTTTCTTTGCATTCACAACTTGTCTAACTGGTGCAAGGGGCCTAGCTTTTGGCCTGTCCTGGCTTTTGACATGTTTTCCTCATTAAGCTAATCATTTCTAGCTTTTGTTTTAAAGTGAGAGATGTGAGATTCCTCCTTTCACTTGAGCTCTTAGAGGCCATTGAATGGTTATTAATTGGCCTAATTTCAAATACTATGTCTCAGGGAGTAGGGAGGTCCAAGGAGAGGGAGAGAAATGGGCCAGTCAGTGGAGCAGTCAGAACACAACATTTATCAATTAAGTTTCTCATCTTTATATGGACATGGTTTGTGGCACCTCAAAACAATTACAATATTAACATCAAAGATCACAGATCACCATAATAGGTATAATAATAACAATGAGGAGAACGATCCAAGATGGCCAATCAATAACAGCTCGGGATTGCAGCTCTCAGTCAAAGCGCAGAGAACTAGAGGACGCCACACTTTCAGACAAATTCTGGTCGCTCACAGAGCAGAAGATCCCCAGTGGAGGAACCACACGGGTCGCCAGCGCAATTCTTGTGGCTGGTGCAGCAGTTTCGCCAGTTTCACCTCGGCACGGCAGCTCTCGGAGCAAACAGGGCTGGCTCCCCTTCTGACTGAGGCTTGGAGGACCCACACAGGCCACCAGTGCAACTCTTGTGGCTGGCTCAGCGGCTTCACCGGCACCTCGGCGTGGCAGCTCTCGGAGCAGAGTAAACAGGGCCGGCTCCCCTTCTGACTGAGGTTTGGAGGACCCACATGGGTGCCCAGCACGGCTCCTGAGACCGGCACAGCAGCTGTGATGGCACCTCAGCACAGTAGCTCTTGGCGCAGAGCAAATGAGACTGGTTCCCCTTCTGACCGAGGTTTGGAGCCTGGGGAAGGCAGAGTCGCCCATTACGGACACAAGAAGGAAGCCAGACAGGAGAATCCTGGGCAGAAGAGCACCATCAGTCTTAACGCTGCCGTTCTGGCCCTGGGAACTAACAACTTGGATGTCCAATCAAGAGACCTAATCTGAAAGTTGGTAATTTCAAAGACAACAGGAGGATAAATTTACAATGATGGGAAGAAACCAGCGTAAAAAGGCTGAGAATACTCAAAATCAGAACGCCTCTCCCTCTAAAGATGATCACAGTTCCACAGCAACAATGGAACAAGGCTTGATGGAGAACGAGCGCATCCTGATGACAGAATCACTCTTCAAGGAATGGATAATAAGAAACTTCTGTGAGTTAAAAGAACATGTTGTAGCCCAACGTAAAGAAACTAGGAACTTTGAAAAAAGGTTTGACGAAATCCTATTGAGAATAGACAACTTAGAGAGGAATATAAGTGAATTAATGGAACTGAAGAATACAATACAGGAACTCCGAGAAGTGTGCACAGGTTTAAACACTCGAATTGTTCAAGCAGAAGAAAGGATAACAGAGGTCAAAGTCTAACTTAATGAAAGAAAACAAGAAGACAAGATTAGAGGTAAAAGGATAAAAAGGAATGAGCAAAGTCTCCAAGAAATGTGGGACTATGTGAAAAGACCAAATTTACGTTTGATAGGTGTACCTGACTGCGATGGAGAGAATGAATCCAAGCTGGAAAATACTCTTCAGGGTATTATTCAGGAAAATTTTCCTGAACTAGCAAAACAGGTCAATATTCAACCCCAGGTAATACAGAGAACACCACAAAGATATTCCTCAAGAAGAGCAACCCCAAGGCACATAATCATTAGATTCACCAGGGTTGAAACGAAGGAGAAAATACTAAGGGCAGCCAGAGAGAAAGGTCAGGTTACCCACAAAGGCAAGCCTATCAGACTCACAGCAGATCTCTCAGCAGAAACTCTACAAGCCAGAAGAGAGTGGGGGCCAATATTCAACATCCTCAAAGAACAGAACCTTCAGCCCAGAATTTCATATCCAGCCAAACTAAGCTTCACAACTGAAGGAAAAATAAAATCTTTTATGAACAAGCAAGTACTGAGATTTTATTACCACCAGGCTTGCTTTACAAGAGATTCTGAAAGAGGCATTACACACAGAAAGAAACAACCAGTATTAGCCTTACTAAAAATATACCCAAAAGTAAAGAGCACCAACATAAAGAAGAATTTTCATCAACGAATGGATCAAACAGCCAGTTAACATCAAATGGCAGTAACCCTAAATTTAAATCGACTAAATCCCCCAATCAAAAGACACAGCCAAAACCCAACGGCATGTTACATCCAGACCTGTTTCACATGCAAGGATACACAAAGACTCAAAACAAAGGAATGGAGAAAGATTTACCAACCAAATGGAGAGCAAAAATAAATAAATAAATAAATAGATAGATAAATAAATAAATAAGCAGGAGTTGCAATTCTCATAGCAGATAAAATAGATTTTAAAGCAACAAAGATATAGTGGTAAAAGGATCAATACAACAACAAGAGCTAACTATCCTAACACCCAGATACATAGAGACTTAGATTCAATGAGACAGAAAATTAATAAGGATATCAAGGACTCGAACTCAGATCTGGAACAAGTAAACTTAATAAATATTTATAGAGCTCTCCACTTCATATACATAAAATATACATTCTTGTCAATACCACATCACACATACTCATAGGTTTAAATGAAACATTGATTGGCCATTATTAATACCCATTCTTTTTTCAGAATAAAGCAGTATTTCCATTCACCCTCCCTCTCTCTCTTCCTCTTTCTTTCTCTCCTTTACTCATTTTTTTTTCTTTTCTTCTCTCAAAAAAAGAAATCAATTTGTAAACTTCTAGATCCAGGTCGGCAATGTCTCTCTCATTGCTTGAATTCCTTCCTTCCCTTCCCTCCCTCCCTCCCTCCATCCCTCCCTCCCCACCTTCCTCCCTTCCTTCCTTCATCCCTTCCTCCCTCCCTCCTTACCTCCCTAAAAATAATAATAATAATAATGAAAAGGTTTAAACTATTGCAGGAATACCAAAATGTGACCCAGAGTCATGATATGAGCACATACTGTTGGAAAAGTGGCACTAATAGACATGCCTAATGCAGTATTCCCACAAATCTTCAATTCATAACAAATGCAATATCTACAAAGCACAATAAAGAAAATCACAATGCGATGAGGTGTACCTACATTTGCTCACACGTATATCTGAATTTTCATTGTAGACATTTAGAATTGCATCAAGAACAATGCATAGGTATTTCATTCGTTTATTCAACCTGCGCTATTTATTGAGCACGTACTATGTGTCAGGCATATTTGAGTAGGTGGTGAACAAAACATTTTCTATCCGAGTGAGTTCACATGGAACTGGGAGAAACAGGCCATACGCAAGTATGTATGTGTAAATAGAGAAATGTTTCAATAATAGTGCCCAGAAGAAAAATTGGTAAGGGGTGGAGTAATGGGGATTGGAGTGTACTACTTTGTACAGTGCAGCCAGCCAGGAAAACTTTTCTGAGGAAATAATATTTTCATAGAGATGTAAAAGAAATAAGGGAAAGAGCCATAGGTTTTCTGGGGGAAGAGTCTTTAGATAGAGGAACAATAAATGCAAAGAACTGAGAAACAAGAATGTTCATCTTGTTCAAGAAATAATTAGGGCAGTAGTAGTATTGGTATTGTTACCTGTAGAGGGTTTTGATGCAAGTTGTTCAGGTTATTGGCGTTTTGAACACAGAACTGAACAAAACACAGAGCAAAGCAAGGAAAGAATGAAGCAATGAAAGCAGAGATTTATTGAAAATAAAAGTACACTCCATAGTGTGGGAGCCTGCCGTGCAGCAGCTCAAGGGCCCTAATACAGAATCTTCTGGGATCCAGATAGCCCTAGAGGTTTCCCATTGGCCACTTGGTGTTCACCCCATGTAAATGAAGTGATGGCTTGCAATCAGTTTGATTGGTTGCTGCTCACAATTAATCAGAGGCCGAGGTGAAGTTACAAAGGTTACACTCCTATGTAAACATCTGATTGGTTGCAGAAAGCAGCTAATCAGAGCTAAAGTGAAGTTACAAAGTTGCACTCCTATGCAAATGAAGACTGGCCCGCCATCAGTCTGACTGGTTGCTATCTGCCACCAGTCAGAGGCTGAAGGGAAGTTACAAAGTTACACTCCTATGCAACCAATCAGAGGTACTTTCAATTTTCCATGTGTCATGCAGAAGAGGTGGGAGTTTGCAAAGTGAGTAGCCTCTGGTACTTTTGTTACTGAGGCAAGGAGAGTTGGTGGGAGGGGTTCCTTTTGATTTAGTTCTAGAAAGTCAGGGTGAATCAGCCTTAGGTTCCCTGCCTCTAGACCCTATTTCCTGCTTCAGTGTGGGGTATTAGGATGGTGGCAGGAATGGGATAGCAATGGGTGGGAAGGAATATCGTTAGGACATCAAAGATTGAGAGGTAGTAGGAGTCCAGAACAAGTTGGGCAAGGCATGGATTTTGGGTTTTATTCTGTGTGATGGGAAGCCATTGGAGGGTCTTGAGCCAGGTGTGACCTGATCTATGTTTTATTTCAGAGATCTCGGTGGTGGCAGATACCTTGCCTGTTGGGCTGGGGTTGGTTGCTACTTGAAGGCTTCTAGGTTTCCCAACTCCTTTCAGTCTGGGCAGCTTTACCTTGATCTATTTTGCATATTGGGCTTCTGGATAGATTTTTTTTTTTTTAAAGAAAGATTTCTACAACTTTGAAAACTTTTGAAAATTACTGTTTTATTTATAAAAACCAGTGGGAAGTGGAAAAATTAAAGTGATAGGAAGTGATTATCTCATAAATTTTACTCCATTGAAACAAAGATGGAAACCACAGTAGGGCAGGAGGTGGTAAATCTTAACCTCAGCCGGAACGTCTGTGTTTAAACTAGTTCAGTTCTTCCTCCGTGTTAACTAGGAAGGAAAAGGAAATCAAAGATGAGGATCATTTGGGAATTTACAGTACTTTTCAGCCGGATGGGAATAGAAGTCTGTTCAAAGTGGTGTATTATTCACACCCATCTTTAGGAATATGTTGTATAGTCAAGGCAGGATTGCCTGTACAATGTAAAACTGAGGTTTAAAAACATACATTGTAAATTTATTTACCATTTTAAATGAAATTTTTTATTTTTACGCATCTCCCTTTGCATTACATTGGTGAATGGGAAATATATATACATATATATATATATATATATATATATAAAATGTTTGAATTTTTAAGAATTCATATTGTTGGATGTTTTCATGAATCTTAAAAGTTTTTATTCCGCAGGGGCATTACCTTATTAAGTTGTTGCATGACATTTATTCAATGACAACATTGTGCTAGGGCTTTTGTTTTAAATATGATTTATCTTAAAATTATCTTAAATCATTTTTTAAAATAGGATTTATTTACACATCATTATTCATTTAAAGCTTAAAACCTCATCCCATTCCAGCAGGTATAGCTTAAACATTAACAAAAACACCTCAAAACTTCAGTAAAAGTATGTGAAAGCATGTGAATGCTCTATGTTGAGCATTTTGCATGCATTTACTCTTTCAATCTCCACAACAACTCCAAACCTGGCATTGTTTTACCTATTTCGTAGATAAGGAAATTGAGTCATTGATAGTGAAGGAGTTGACTCAGTGTCATAAAGCAAAGTGGAAGAGCTGAGCCTGGCAGGTGGATCTTTTGGTTTTAAGGCCTGCTCTTTGGCTGCTGTGGGGAAGGGGAACCATCTCCCAGGGTGGGGAAGGTGGTTTATCTGGAATGATCTAGGTAGAAGTCTACATCTAGGTGGCAAAGAGAAATTTCACATCCTTTACCCCTTCTGTGAAAACATACCTACTTTCTACTTGAGCCCATCATCTGGCAACCCCACAAAAACTGTTCCTAATGCTGTGAATTACAGAACCTTAAGTTATCTGCATTTTTGTGTTCTTTTGGGGATGAATTTACTACTTGATACATATATATATATTTTAATTACACGATAAAACTTCAAAACTTTTATATTCATAAAATAATATAAATGGTGCTTGTCAGCAAAGTGTGTTCCCGGATGTGAATCCCTAATTATAAGACATTTATTAAAGTCTTTTTCCTTCTCAAGGAATGGAGAAGTCTAGGAATATTGGTCCTTAGGATGATCACTAATAAATTTATTTTGTAGTTCTAAACACATAAAACTTTGTCTATATTCTTTGGATATTAAAGTATAAATAATTGTAATTGATTAAAAGTTGGATATTGACAGTAAACAGGAAGAAACTGACATAATCTATATGAATGTGATTAGGTCACTTACAGTGCAATCAGTAAATGATAATGGAATCTAAAGATATTCAGCTAGAGAAAATGAGGCTAAGGAGGAACTTAAATGGCCAACTTTGTCTTCAGTGTCTTCTCTTTGCCTTTTCACTGTCTCTTTTGTCTCTCTGTGTTGCTCTTCCTTACTCTGAAAAAATAAAGGCAACAGGGTAACAAACATCATTTCAGAAAAGTAGGATTAAAAGTATAGTCTTAGCCCAACAGATTTTAAAACATATTATAAGGTTACAAATATTCAAACAGTGCTTGGCCAGCAAGTAGGCTAAGCAGATGATGAAGCAGACTAGAGGGTCAAGAAACAGACTTGCTTCCCATTAATAAAGGGAACAGAATCAGTTTGCGAGAGACTGGATGGATTATTCAAAAACTAATTTTTGTATAATTTTCTAATTATCTAGAAAAGAATACCAAAGTATTCCCTTAGTGCTTATGTCAAAATAAATCCTAGGTAGATTAAGATTTTAATGTAAAAACAAAATTCCATAAAATACTAAAACAAAAATAATAATCTTAGGATGACATAGGGCTTTTCAAAGCATATTCTAAAGCAGAAATAAGAAGTGTTGGTTGATTTTATTAAATTTTAACTAAGAACTTCTATATGATTAAAGATATAATATGCAATTGAAAGGTTCATAAACTTGGACCAAAATGTGCAATCATATATAAAGTGTTAATAATTATTAAATAGTGAGGCCTTACAAATAGAAAAGGTCATCACCCCAATATCATAAGTGAAGTTTATGAATAGAAAGTTCACTGAAGAAACATAACTGTTTAGTAATTGTTTATAAAAAACACATTTCATGTCACAGTTAATCAAATATATACATAGTGAAACAAAGAAATGCCTTTTTTTTGCATATCAGACTTTCAGAGATTACAAAGCACCCCATAAGTCTGGAGTAGGGTATAGGGAAATTGGCAGGAGAGGGTTATACATTTCTAGTAAAAAATTTAGCAGTGGGCATTAGAAACTAAAAACGTTTATAGCTTTGGACCTAGTTGTTTTATACTTATCTATAAAAATTATAGATAATTTTGATTTATATCTTTAAATTTTTGTGACATCTCTGAAATTTCTACAATGCTTATGTATTTTCTTTACATCTAAAAAGAAATTTCAATAAAAATTTTTTAAAAGGGCCTTCTGTTTGACTTTAAACAAATTTGAAGCAAATCATCTGGTTAGCTGCCTAGTTAAATGATCAACCTTTGGTGCTGCAGTGTGAGCAAATTTGTGTATCTTTTCCTACTGTAACTAAGAGAAGGGCCATGGGCAAGGTAGTGAGAGGGAAGGCAGACTGTATTCCCTGAGAACTTTTGCTTTCCGAACAACAAGCAATCAATAAATCAAAAATTACATTTTACAATTGTGTTGGTATATAGATCAATATAATCCAGGCTGAGTTATGTTTATTTTTTCTTCTGATTTTAAAATAAAACCTTTTTGTGGGCTCCTAAAAGGAACATGGCCTAGGCACTGTGCTAACCGAGCCCAGTGGGGGAGTTGGCTCTGGGCCCAGGTGGGAGGCTTAGGGACAGGCCAGGGATTAATGACATACCACAGTGGAGGGGTAGGATTCTAGAAGGCAGGATGGAACAATGCCTTCTACTCTACCAGTGGCCTTGAGCAGCTGTTTATTGTTCGTCCTTGAGAGAACAATCAAATTTCAGGTTATTAGGGAGTCATCTCCAAACCCTGCTTTTACTTGTGTGTCATATTTCCAAGGTCTTTTATGGGAAGGTGTGTTAGAAATCTATGTAACTCTCTGTTTGGAGGTAAGAGGGCTTGACAAGAGGCAAGGTGACTCCAAGGTTTCTGATAAGGGCACCTGAGACAGTGGTGGGACCATTCTCCAATGTACACGTCACAGAGGAAGATTTCTATTTAGATACCTTGAATTGTAGGTGATTTGAGCACATGAAGGAGGTAGGAAATAAAGCCCTGGGGGTGTTGTAGAACTCAGAGGAGAGGTTTATGCTCAATTGGTGGACTTGGGACATCCATGCGCAGGAAGTGGTTGATGCCATGAGCATGGACGAGTGAAGGGAGGTGGTAGGAGGCGGGATTTCTGGAATGCTTTCAGAAGTTGCGGCCAAGGAGACCTGGCAGCAGAAGAGGAAAATCTCAAGACAGTGATGTTGACACCAAGAAAGATGCAGTTTCTGAAGGAGGATGTGATTTACAGTTTCAAAGGCCATAAGGAGGTTTATAAAGATCAAGATTAAAAAGTAAGATGATTTAAAAGTTAGGCAGCTGTTGGTGATCTTACCGAGAACATTTTGTGCCAAGCCAGATTAAAGTGTGTTTAGGAATAAATTGATGGAGAAACAAGAGAAAAGATGCTCTTTTCAGAAGCTGGCTGTGAAAGAGAAGCCAGTATCAAGGTCATAGTAAATGTTATTATTCTTTAGCTTTATAGTCATGTGCTGCAGAACGACATCTTGGTCAGTGACCTACCACATATACAACATTGGTCCCATAAGATTATAATACCGTATTTTTAATGTACCTTTTTATGTTTGTTATGGTTTTCTGTGTCCCCATCAAATTTCATGTCGAATTGTAATCCCTGGTGTTGGAGGTGGGGCTAGTGGGAGGTGGTTGGCTCATGGTGGTGGTCCTTCATGAATGGTTTTAGCACTATCTCCGTGGTGCTGTTCTTGTGACAGTGAGTTATCTTGCAGTCTGGTTGTTTAAAAGTGTGAGCACCAGCCGGGCGCAGTGGCACATGCCTGTAATCCTAGCATTTTAGGAGGCTGAGGGGGCAGATCGCGAGGTCAAGGGATCAAGTCCATCCTGGCCACCATGGTGAAACCCTATCTCTTCTCAAAATACAAAAATTAACTAGGTGTGGTGGTGCACACCTGTAGTCCCAGCTACTTGGGAGGCTGAGGAAGGAGAATTGCTTGAACCTACAAGGCAGAGGTTGCAGTAAGCCGAGATCCCGCCACTGCACTCCAGCCTGGAGACAGAGTGAGACTCCAGTGAGTCTCAAAAACAAACAGACAAAAAAGTGTGAGCAACTTCCCCATCTCTCTATCTCATCTCTCAGGGCTCCAGCCATGTAAGACATGCCTGCTTGCCCTTCCGCTTCCGCCCTGATTGTAAGTTTCCTGAAGGGGCCCCAGCAGTAGAAGCCATTATGCTTTGTGGACAGCCTGCAGAAACGTGAGGTAATTCAACCTCTTTTCTTCATAAATTACTCAATCTTGGGTATTTCTTTATAGCAATGGGAGAACAGACTAATACAATGTTTACTCAAATACCTACCACCTGTGGTACAGGTTTGCAGCTTAGATGCTGTACACTCTACCATATAGTCTAGCTGTGTAGTGGGCTCTACATTTAGGTTTGTGTAAGTACAATTAGATCACTAATGATGGGTTTCTCAGAACATATCCTCACCATTAAGTGAAGTATGACTGCATTTATAAGAAAGGAGGCAATAGAGCATGTTTGTATGTTGAAGGGTATGAAAGTGAATGGGTTGAATGGTGTCACCCAAAATTCATTCATTGAAGTCTTAACCCCTGGTACCTCAGAATGTGACCCTATTTGAAAATAAAGTCTTTGCAGATGTAATTAGTTGAGATGAGGTAAAATTGAAATAGGGTAGGCCTCTAATTCAACATGACTGCTATTCTTATTTTAAAAAAAGGTAGGGGGTGGGAATTTGGACACAGACATGCAAACAGAGAGAAGGCCATATGAACAAGAAGGCAGAACTTGGAGTCATGTGTCTAGAAGCCAAGGAATGCCAGAGATTGTCAGCAACCACCAGGAGCCAGGAGAGAGGCCTGGAAGACACCTTTCCCTGGCACCTTTGGAGGGAACTTGGCCTTGGTGATATCTTTATTTTCTTTTAGTCTCCAGAATTGTGAGACAATACATTTCTGATGTTTAAACCACTCCATTTGCAATACTTTGTTACATGAGCCCTAACCAACTATCAGAGAGAGAGAGAGAGGGGGGGGGGAGACTTCTGAATAAATCCCAATCTCAGGATCTAACTAAGTAGGATTGTTGGTGCACTAGCTGCTTAGTGACCACCATAAGAAATAGATTAAAAAATACATGGAAATGTCAGCACCCCAGACTAGGTAACATTAAGAGGGTCCCTTCCAGTTGTTTGGTTGTATCTTTTCAACCTGGAAGCCATTGCTATACACTGCCTGCTGGAGACAAAAATCATTGTGAGCTTTTTAAAAAAACTGATCACTTCTCTATTACATAAGCCCAATAAAATCTAACATCACAAGGCATAATTCATAGTGCTCTCAGAGCCAACAGTTACAGTAACTTGGCAACATAAATCTTGGTAGTATTGACAGAAAGTGTTTATATAGATATTTCCAAATACCTCAACTTAGGCAGAAAAGTGAAAGTGAAAAAGTAACAAATTGCACTCAACAATAGTTTAACAAATTGATTTCCAGTAAAATGAAAATGAAAAAAGATTCATATCTTGGCTGAATATTAATTTGTATGTTCTTTATAGAGGGTTAAATTAATCTTTAGGGTAAAATTCATAAGTCAACCCAATGAAAACTATATACATCAAGAAAAGCTAGAAATTTATTCCCGAAATGAAGCTGTTGCTTACCTCTAATTTGATCTTCATTTATTTGTTTTTTGGAAGCAAATGCATCATCAGATAATTACTATCTTATTTACTTTGTAAATGATTTTAAATGATGTTGCTTGTGCTAAAGGGATATAAGTTTTACAGTAAATGGCAGAAAGACTGTTTTGTGTTTATGGATTGCCTAGGATAAGTGGATATAAGATGTGGGAACGTTCAATGGTGGCGTGTACTGTGAAGAGAAGGGGAAAGTGGGAAGGGCAGTAAATGGACAGTTTGAGCTGTGTGGCCTCGGGTAAACCTCTCAGGGCCTATTTCCTCCTCTCTAAGAGAGGTAATAAGACCTAGCTCACTGTTTGTGAAAGCACCTAGAAGAATGTCTGAGGCAGAGTAAAAGCACAATCGATGTTAGTGGTGTCGCTTTAAATCGGGATTAGCAGTGGAAAGCAATGTGGGGGAGTAGGAAACCTGGATTTTGGTAAATACTGATCTGCAAGCAAATTTCAGCTCAGCTTCTTGCCAGTGTGTGGTTGACTTTTTTTTTTTTTTTGAGAGGGAGTCTTGCTCTGTCACCTGAGCTGGAGTGCAGTGGTGCAATCTTGGCTCACTGCAACCTCTGCCTCCCAAGTGATTCTCCTGCCTTAGCCTCCTGAGTAGCTGGGATTACAGGCACATGCTACCATGCCTGGCTAATTTTTTGTATTTTCAGTAAAGATGGGGTTTCATCATGTTAGCCAGGATGGTGTCAGTCTCCTGACCTCGTGATTCGCCTGCCTCAGTCTCCCAAATTGTTGGGATTACAGACGTAAGCAACTGTGCCCAGCCATGTGGTTGACTCTTAACCAGTTACTGAACTTCCCTAAGCTTCATTTTCTTCATCTTATGATTTTGTAAGGTTTTATGTTGATCCAATGAGATAATATGAAAGAAAGCGTCTAGCATTGCAACTATCAGGGCCACTGCCAGTCTATATGGCAACTTACGTGAATTACAAAAAATCTACTCTTTTACTTCTGCTTATTAGGAAATTGTCCTAATATACTGAAAATTAGAACAAGACACATAACTGCCATCTGCCAGAAAACTGTCAAAATATATGTACAAATCAAGAAGTAACCTAAGTGTCCATCAACAGACGAATGGATACAAAAAATGTGGTACATATACACAGTGGAGCCAATTCAGCCATAAAAAAGAATGAGATCCTGCCATTTGCAACAACATGAATGAAAATATGGAATTACGTTAAGTGAAATAAGTCAGGCACAGAAAGGCAAACTTTACATATTCTCACTCATTTGTGGGAGCTAAAAATTAAGACAATTGAACTCACGGAGATAGAGAGCAGAATCATGGTTCCCAGAGGCTGGGGAAGGTAACGGGGTCGCGGGAGGTGGAGATTGTTAATGGGTACAAAAATACAGTTAGATAGGGTGAATAAGATCTAGTATTTGAGGTGGGGGGCAGTGGCACATGCCTGCATTCCTAGCACTTTGGGAGGCCGAGGTGGGCGGATCACGAGGTCAGGAGATAGAGACCATCCTGGCTAACACGGTGAAATCTAGTCTCTACTAAAAATATAAAAAACTAGCTGGGCATGGTGGCGTGTGCCTGTAATCCCAGCTACTCAGCAGTCTGAGGCAGGAGAATCACTTGAACCTGGGAAGTGGAGGTCGCAGTGAGCCTACGTAACCCCACTGCACTCCAGCTTGGGCAACTCCATCTCAAAAAAAAAAAAAAGAGCTAGTAGTTGGTAGCACACAGGTTGATTACAGAACAGGGTAATTATAGTCACCAATAATTTATTGTACATTTTTAAACAGCTAAAAGAATCTAATTGGAAATGTTTGTAACACAAATGACAAATGCTATAGGTGATGGACACCCCATTTACCCTGACGTGATTATGACATATCGTATGCTGGTACCAAAATATCTCATGTACCTCATAAATATTTGCATCCACTATGTACCCATAGAAATTAAAAGACAAAAACAAATCTCTGGTGTCTACATGTGGATTGTGGGTCCTTTGCGGAATATGCAATCTATAGAGACTTAAATGGCAAACAGCCCAAAAATATGGCACAAAATAGGTGATAGTTTAATGCATATTTCCTCCTCTTCTCTCTTCCTCTTTCTATGTCTGTCTTCCTTTATTTTTACAGGCAGGGCACTCCCATTGGCAGATCTTACAACTTTACCTGGGCAATCTGCATCCTAAATGGTGTTGCCATAACTCCTAATGAAGGGTCTCTGTGGGGAGCAAAAGTTATGAAGTCGTCAAGACTGTTCCCCTTCAGTAGTTGACTTCTGGGCCCCACCCTTACTCAGGGTTATCATCTCACCTTATCTTCTTGAGGAGATAAGAAGATCGTGGGATAATGAGAAACCCATTTTCTACTGAGGAGCTCTTTTTTTATTTCCTCAGGTTTTCACAGTGAAATCTGAGGAAATCAAAGGAGCTCCTCCGTAGAAAAAGGCAGCCGAATGCTGGGTGACAGTGGCTGAACCAGGAAGCCGTCAGGCAAAGGCAAAGTGAGGCTGGATGAGTGCGACCAAGTCTGCCCTTTAATCTTACCCATGATCCCTCCTCATTCGTTGGAGGTTTTTGTCCACAGCCGACAGTCTTCCTAGTCACCCCAATGCTTGCACCCGTAATTGATGACTTCAACTTGCAGGAGTTGACCCATCTAACACCTGGCTCAGTAACTTTCATCCCCATTCTGTTGCAGCGACCACACTCATCATCAAATACTGCAATGTTTTCAAAATCCCTGCTCCACTCACCACACTTTCCAGTTGAAACCCCTACTTCCAGTTGTCATGTTTAATTCTCTACTATAACAATTCCTTGGTGTCATTAAGACTTCTGGTCCACGAACCACCCTCTTTTCTCAGTGCCCTTCTGTCCTTTCCATCCCTCATTATCCAACTCAGTGTTCATATCACATTATTACAATCCATTCACTTATAGATAATCTGAATTCCCTTGATTCTTTCATCTTTTGGCCCATTTACCTGGCAAAACCCTAACCCAGGATGAGACAGCATTCACCTGAGCACCTGGGCACTGCCACATTTATAATGTGTTGCAGTCCTACCTCAGACCTCAGACAAGGTGCTTTTCCACACTCCCAGTGACTTTTGTATGACTTGCTTGTTAAACTTCCCACCCCTTCCTTCATTTCTCTCAACTGATTTTCAGCTGATGAACTTATCATCTTCTTTTTTTGTTGAGACAGAGTCTTGCTTTGTCACCCAGGCTGGAGTGCAGTCTTGGCTCACTGCAACCTCTGCCTCCCAGGTTCAAGTGATTCTCCTGCCTCAGTCTCCCAAGTAGCTGGGACTACAGGTGCATGCCACCATGCCCAGCTAATTTTTGTATTTTTAGTAGAGACAGGGTTTCACCATGTTAACCAGGATGGTCTCAACCTACTGACCTTGTGATCTACCCGCTTCTACCTCCCGAAGTGCTGGGATTACAGGTGTAAGGCACCAAACTTGGCCGAACTTGTGTTCTTTGAGAAAACAGAAGCCATTTGGTGGAAGCACCTTCATCTTCCCATCACCATATCTACAGGCCTTCCTCACCTCTTTGCTGTTCTCTTCTAGAACATCCCCCTTCACATCTCATATTTGTGCCTTCTCCTCTTTCCTTACCTTACTCTCATCCCCCACCCCCGCTACCAGATCATACAAGCATCCTCAAATTCCTCTCTTGACCCAATGTTTTTTTAGTAATTCCTTCATTTCTCTGCTTCTCGTTTATTGCCAAACTTCTTAAAAGAGCTTTCTGACTTTTATCTCTACAGAAAAAGAGTATTTTACCCTTGTCAATTTTCATTGCCCAACACATGGAGCCTCCTTAGTCCCCATTTTAATTAGCTTGGTAGCAGCAGTCAACAAAGTAGGAAACTCTCTCTTCTTAAAGCACTTTCTTCTTTTGGCTTCTGGGGCACCAGCTTCTCCTAGTTTTACAGCAACCTCCCTAGATCCTTTTGCTCTATTCTCCCCCTAAGTATTAGATATTTCTCATGGGTTGATCATAGGCTCTTTTTTTCAACACTCTCCTCTAGGTCATCCTCGATATTCCCATGTTTTAAAATACCACCTGTGCAATGATGATTCCAGCCCCAACTTCTCTTCTGAGCTCAAGATCTAAAGGCTTCCCAGCCCGGCCAGTCACATGGGCACACCCAACCACAGGAGAGGGAGGAGAACGATTCTACCATGTGCCTTGAAGAGTAGAAAACCACATATATTTGTCTAATTTATCCATGACTAAAAACGGTGATAATGACAAGATTTTAGGTCATGTATGGTGATCAGTTTTGCATACACAGACTATTTGGCCACCCTCAAGTTTTACTACATGGATGACTACATAGAGCAGCTTCCATGTAAAAATTGTTAATGCTTTAGAGCCCCATGATGATATCCTGGGATGTCAAAGGAAAGGAGAAGCAATTGCAAAAGAAAGAAGAAGACTGAATGACTTACCTAGCATCTCTGCTTGGATGTTTAGCAGATATCTTAGACATAAAATGTCTATAAAATTCTTAATAGCCACTTCACTTCCCAAAATGTTTGTCCCAAAGCCTTCACCATTTCAGTATATGGGATCATCCCATAGCCCAAGCCGGAAACCAGAGAGTCATCCTTTATTTTTCTCTCTCCCTTGCCTCTCAGATATAATCCATCACTAATATTTTGGACCTTACTTCCAAAATATCTTTCCAGTTCATGCACTTCTCTCCATTTCTACTGCCATCAGCCAGGTTCCACCAACATCATCTCTCTCCTGGGCAACTGCACCTAACCTGCCCTCCCAATTTTACTCTTGTAGTCTTTCAAACTACAGTCCACCCAGCAGCCATAGTGGCTGTTATACGATGCAAATCTCATTATGCCATTTCCCGGGTGAAGACTGTTAAGAAATTTTCCATTGCTCTTGGAATAAAAGCTGAACACCATTCCATGTCCACACAAGCCTGCCCTGTATAATTTGTCTCTTTCCATCTTTCCACCCTCATTTCACCCCCGCTTGCCCTTCACTCACTGTTCTTATATCCTCTTCCATTTTCCCCTGCATGCCAAGTCTTCTCCTTCCTTGGGGATTTTGTATGTGCCCTCTGTTTGGAATTTTCTTCCCTTTATTTATTTATTTATTTGTTTGTTTGTTTGTTTATTTATTTATTTATTTATTGAGACAGAGTTTCACTGTTGTTACCCAGACTGGAGTGCAGTGGCAGGATCTCGGCTCACCGCAACCTCCGCCTCCTGGGTTCAAGCAATTCTCCTGCCTCAGCCTCCCGAGTAGCTGGGACTACAGGCGCGCACCACCATGCCCAGCTAATTTTTGTATTTTTAGTAGAGATGGGGTTTCACCATGTTGACCAGGATGGTCGATCTCTTGACCTGGTGATCCACCCGCCTCAGCCTCCCGAAGTGCTGGGATTATAGGCGTGAGCCACCATGCCTGGCCATTTTCTTCCTTTTAATCTTTGTAAGTCTGGTTCCTTCCCAACATTTGGGTCTTGTTTTAAATGTCACCTTTCCTGTCCACCCTATGTCGAGTGAGCCTCCACCTCTGATATTCTCTCTCTCTCCTAGTGCCCTGTCTTTTTCTTCACAGCATTCATCACTATTATAATTTCATCTTTATTTCTTTGTTCATTTTTTTATGCCTGGTTCTCTCACTAGTCTGGCAGCCCCATGAAGGCAGATATCATGTTGGGTTGTCCTCCACTGTAAGCCCAACACTTAGCATAATGGTTAGCACCTAGCAGCTAAATTTTTTATTGAATGAACCAGTTGTTAGATTTTGGTTAAGTCCATTATTACTTGTGGACTTTAGCTTACTCACCTGGATTACCTAAAGTATCACTCTAAGATTAATAAAATGATATAAGAAATGTTACGAGTCATTGTGTTTTTAAAACTATGTGTTTCCATTTTAATTAGTACCTACTAATTCCCTGCTAGGAAAAATGAGAAAATTAACAGTCCTACTTCCTTCCATTTTCCTCCCCCCGGTTTTTGTAACATGACTTTATTAAATATTGGGAAAGTGTATAACATTAACACCTGTTTTGTAGCTCTTATTCCCTCAATTGCTTAATCTTAATTTTCTGCTTAAATGGATTAGTTGCTTACCATCTGTATACATTTAGGTTCTTGGTTTTATGCAATGAAAATCAACCTTGGTTAACTTAGGCAGAAAAAGAATTGATCAGAGGATATTGGTGGTTTACAAGTGGAAAGACCAGGAAATCCTATTCAGAAGATGGGTGGGAACCAAGGATGACTAAGGAGTGGGAAAACTCCACTGGGGACCTGCCGTGTGATTCTCTGGTTGGGTCACACCAGGGCCCACCCACCGGGCACTCTGTTTCTGTCTTTCTCCCTCTCTCTCCTTCCTTCATCCTTCCTCCTTTTCTCCCTTCTTCCCTTGCATTTCTTCTGCCTCCTCCTTTGCTGTAGTATGTTTGGATGGTTTCTTGTCATTTTGTTTCCTTTTTGTTATGCTTAGTGTGAGTAGATTTTACAAAGTGTCTGCTCCAATAGAGTGTGAATGTATCCCTGTTGATCCTTCCACTGTATCTGAGCCCTCATCTTTTTCCACTCTGAGTTGTTAGAAGACTGGATGTTTTGTTTTCCTTCTGCTTTTTGTTTTTTGATTGGCCCTTGGGAATGGGTAAAGCAGAGAGAAGATGGGGAAGGGGCTGCTGAAGCTCTGGAGACCATCAGGAGACCCATGCTGTGTTCCATATTCTGATTTTATCAAGTGTCTTCTATGAGAATTTACCCCAGCTAATTGGGGTGGATCATATTCCATGTGCCAGAGTCCCCAGGCTCCAGATTATCCCATACCCTCTCACCTCACCCCACTCTCGTCCGTGGATTCACTGAATGGCCTTGAAACTGCCATTTCTGGCAGAGAAAAATGGGCCTTTGGTGTCTCCTCTCATGTCATCCATCACAACTTATAAGCCATTTTTATTCTTTACCAACTGAAAGACAGAAAATGTAAAGATATATCCTCAAGTCACTGCTTTTTAGATTTGGAATAAAGTGGTTACAGTTTAGGACTTTTTTCACTCCTCAGTGTTACTGCATCTGATGGGCTGGGATGGGGAAGGGGCCTGAAGTGGGGCTGAGGCCAAAAGTCAGGCTTAGGGCTGTACTAGGCCAGAAACTTCTGCTTTGTTCCTTAACTGTCCCTTGCTTGGTTGTCACTGATGAAATTTCTGCTAACTGCTTGACTTTAAGCATTAGAGGAGGGAGATTCTGTGTTTACCTTTATTGATCTAAGCATTCTAATAATAGACCCCCTATTTGCTTATTCTGTTTCCAGTTAGATTTCAATCACTTGTGAGCCAAACAGTGTTAACAAATACAATGCCATAGATGTAGGCTTTTCTGGTGAAAACTGGGAAGCCCAAGTTGTATCTTATCATGTCCCCTACACTTTCTGCACAGAAGAGGGCAATAAGGGGTCTATAGCTAGGAGTATTTCTTTCTCTAGGGACAACACTGGGTCTATGATTTTGCAGTCTCATAAAACTGTATTGTTAAATGTCAGATCCAGTTTAGACTGGATAATGTTAAGAGTAGTGTGATGGTTCATTTTATTGTCAACTTGGCTAGGCTATGGTACCCAGGTATTTGGTAAAACACTATTCTCCATGTCGCTGTGAAGCTATTTTAAAGATGTGATTAACACTTAAATCAGTGGACTTTGAGTAAAACAGATTACTGTCTTTAATGTGGGTGGGCCTCATACAATCAGTTAAAGGCCCTAAGAGAAAAGAGACGGACTCTCCCAAGGACAAGGGAATTCTCCCTGAAGGCTGCCCTTGGACTTGAGCTACAACATCAGCTCTTCCCTGGATCTCTAGCCTGCCAATCTGTCCTGCGGATTTTGGATTTGCCAGCCCCCAAAGTAACATGAACCAATTCCTTAAAATTAATCAAATTAATCTCTCTCTCTCTCTCTCTTTTTTTTTTTTGAGACAGAGTCTCACTCTTTTGCCTAGGCTGGAGTGCAGTGGTGTGATCTCGGCTCACTGTGACCTCTACCTCCCAGGTTCAAGTGATTCTCCTGCCTCAGCCTCCCAAGTGGCTGGGACTACAGGCATCCACCACCACGCCCAGCTAATTTTTTGTATTTTAGTAGAGACAGGATTTTACTATATGGCCAGGATGGTCTCGATCTGACCTTTCGATCCTCCCACCTCGGCCTCCCAAAGTGCTGAGATTACAGGTGTGAGCCACTGTATCTGGCCTGTTTCTCTTTCTCTATCTCTCTCTCTCTCTGTTGCTAACCTCCAAGGTCAGCATATATAGGATCCACCAAGATAAGTTTGTGGCAAAGGAAGGAGGCAGATTCTGGAGCCAGACTGCCTGGTTTCAATCCCCAGCTTCACCACTTACTTCCTGTATGATGGGCACGTTACATACCGTGCCTCAACTTTCTCATTTATAAAATGGGACAGGAGTTGACATGTATCTCCTAAGAGTATGTGAAAATTAATTGAGATAATAGATGAAGAACATTTAGAATATTTTCTGATACATAGCAATTAATAAATGTTGGCTATTATCAGAGGTCCACATAATCTCATATCTGAAGCCTTAAGGAGCATGTACTATAGCTAGCTATATGGCACTACCATCAGGGTCTTGGTAGTCCCTGATAATCACTCGCAGTCATATGTATGCAGTGAAATGCATTAGGAGAGCCAAATAAACATACATAAACAACCTCATACGGGATCAGGTCAGGTTTTGTTACCAACAGAGTTAGGGAAAAAACTTGGTTTTCAGAGCTTTCTGGATTTTGGAGTTGTGGATAAGGAATTGCAGACTTGCATCATATGGTTATGCTTTTAAGACACCTGAAAACAAGTTGGCTTGCTGGGTGAGCTTAGTTAACATTTCACACTTGAACACTAGAGCATATCTATCATAAAAATAATTTTTGTTTAGGCATAATTGATAAAGAACTATTTTTTAGACTCAATTAGGCAAAGACATCAGTTGCTTCTGAGACTTCCCCGGGTTTTTGCAACTAAAGCCATGACGTCAGGGCGGAGAGAATTCTTGCTGTGCTGTTTGTTACAGCAGGGGATGTGCCCCCACATCACACTACATCCTACTTGTTCCTTACACAACTTGCTAGTTTGAGAGACCCAGACTGATAATGTGCTGGAAGGAAGCCAGTGGCCATAGACTCTTGTTGGAATGGGAGGAATGATCATATTCTTATATCCATTCAACATATTTTTTGAGCACTTACGCTTTGCCCAGAATTATAAACTTTATCTGTGTAGCATTTTATTGTTTATGCAGTGTTTCATGTGCATTGCCTTTTTAAATAACCCTATGGGGAAGGTAGTACATATTGTTATCCATGTTTTACTGGTGAAGAAGCCAAGTCTTACATAGTTTAAGTGTCACTTTAAGACACAGAAGTAGCTGACCTGGGACAAAAACCCACTTCTTTACTTTCTCTCTGTGCCACGAGTAATAGATGTTTGCACCTTATGAAAATAGGGATGAATATACTTTTTAATAAAAGCTCTAAGGAATAAACTGTTTAGTAGTATTGGTATCAGCCATCAGATAGGATTTAAATAGCTCTGGCAAAAGATCTCAAGGAACATGTTTCAGCTTAAGGCGGTTAATCAGATATTTCCTATTGCAAAGGGTTTCCGTGTGTCTGGGTGCTGTGAGCCATCACTCAGATCTCCCTTTTAGGACTAAGGGACTTCCTCCATTTACTGCTGGGAAGGTTGTTAGTTGATGTTATTCTTTGGGAATTACCATCTCGTAGAGAGATGGCATTCTTGTTCAAGGTCATCCTCCTTACTTGGGGCAGCCCACGTCCAGTGATTGGCCACTACTGAGGTATGAAAGCCTAGCCCCCTTGTCCAGACTGGGGACAACTCTGGAGAGCCATGCCTGCTCCAGACCTCCCTGTGGGGTTGGCTGAGGCCATGTTGTGGGGGCACTGCAGTCCAGTCTCTCTCACTGCCACTTCCTTTCCTCGGCCCCACTGGTGTTGAGTCAAGAACACTCCCCAATACACCTCTGCAAAGAAATCATAGGAGTTCAACTTACAAAACTAGGTCTCAATGTGAGGTGGAAAGGAAGTCATTCTCAGGTCTTCATTGTGTGAGAAAAGACTCACTTTTGAGATCTTCTTTCTTTGATCCTTAAAAAGGAAACCCCTCAAAATGGACCCCCTTTGAAATTCACTACATCCTTTTGCTGAACGAGACGCTCTGCCATTTGTTATTTCCCTTTATTTACTAACGTTCATTCTAGTTTTAATTTATCTCAAAATGCGAATAGCCAAGACTACTTGAACCAATTTTGCAGTTGAAATTTGTTGCAGAACAGAAAATTGCGTGAGGAACTTGAAGGGCGAGGCATTTGTTGGAAGAGGAAATGCAGAACGTGATAGCAGACTGGAGTACTTTTGGTAATGATGCATGGGGCTGAAATGATGTGAAAGGGAAATCATTTAACCATGTAAATTGAACAAAGGAGAATTCTGTGATAATGACCCAAGGCCCAAGTATTCAGGAAAAGAAAATGGTGGGTGTTGGAATGAGGTCACCCTGATGCATGTGGCATTGGGTCTAGCAGGTTGCTTTGGTTTGGCAACCTGGTTTGATTCTCTGCCAGTGCATAAGTTGGTTTTCATCTCAACAGTCCTTTTGCTCCTTGAAGGGTGAGAAAATAGGCCCATTTTACAATATACCACAAAATATTTTAGGGTGAGCTATTTTAGGGAAGGAGGATTTTAACAAACAAGTTGGCAACTCAATTTGATCTGGAGTTTCCAGGTTGAAGCAGTTGCATTTTCTAGAGAAAAGGAAGAGGAGGAAGGGCTGTTATTGTTGTCATTGTTTTTTCTAATATTTCCTACCAAGCAACTGCTTTGGGATAATAACAAAATAATTTTGCTATGGAAAAAATGCAGAGAAAAGAAACTGGGGCCGTTTGATTGGCTAATAATGAACATAAAGGACTTCATGCTTGTTGAATGGCAGATTGAAATTCAGTGTGTATTCATGCAGATCTTATGGGGGTGGTATTGGATTGGACCACAAATTAGTGCTGGCATTAATGAGATGGAAGCTGTAAAATACAGAGAGTTCCAATAACCATGATCTCTGATAAGGCCCAATTGAAAGCACCCAGACTGTTCAGACAAGTTCTATGTGAAAGCAGAGCAATAAACAACAAAAAGACATTTAAAATGCAGGAAAAAAACTAGGGATTATATAACTGACTAAACTGGTATTAGAGTGCTTGGTTAAAACATTAATGCACAGCTGAGTGACAAACATAGACTTGCATAGAATAATGGTTTTTAGAAACAGACATTGTTAGGCCGGGCACGGTGGCTCACATCTGTAATTCCAGAACTTTGAGAGGCCAGGGCAGGTGGATCATGAGGTCAGGAGTTCAAGACCGCCTGGCCTATGTGGTGAAACCATGTCTTCACTAAAAAATACAAATATTAGCCAGGCATGGTGACATGCACCTGTAGTACCAGCTACTCAGGAGGCTGAGGCAGGAGAGTCGCTGGAACTCAGGAAGCAGAGGTTGCAGTGAGCTGAGATTGTGCCACTCCAGCCTGGGCAACAGAGTAAGACTCTGTCTCAAAAAAAAAAAAGAAAAAGAAAAAGAAAGAAAAACAGACACTGTTTAGATGCTACTCAAATGATTAGACGTATACCTCTTCATTATAGGGAAGATAGTCTAAATCTGGAACTGCTCTGTGACAATACCACTACTTCTAGCACTGACACTAATATGCCTTCTGCATGGTGGGTGTCATGATTTATGGATTACAGCCCCTTTTCATGTGTGTTATCCATTTGATCCTCATGGTATTTTCATATTGATATTTGCATACATGTTTGTGCACCCAATTAGCTTCTGAATTCCATGGCTGCAGGAACTGAAGTCTTATTCCTTTTATGAGCACTTCTTCTTTCCATTTGATTGTTCAGGAATTCTCCTAGGCAATTTGTTTCAAAGAACATTGCCAGATGGCAGACACCCTTTTCCCAGCATTTCTAGGATTACCTGGCATATAGAACAAGCACCATTCTGGCAAAATTATATAATTATGTTAAGTTAAGAAATGAATAGAAGACACCACATAACACGTTAACATGGGTGGATGGTATTTGGATGGCACTGAAATTCTTGGATGGCCACAATCTGCAAAACTCGTCTTCAACCACTGTGACTGTATTCCATTGTTCAGGTAGGCTAACAAAATCTTGGCGAGTATGTGGGTGTCTTGGTCAAACCACTTGGCTTCCTGGAACTCCACTGCTAAGCTTTCAGGAATTCCTTATTCAGTTTTGTCTGAAGGTGAACCAATTGGTACCTCTCCTGTTGGTGCCGCCCATTCTTATTTTTTGCTTAGTCTCCAATCTCTTCTTTTCTGTCCCTCTAGGGAAGCCCTGGGTCATGAAGTAGCTGTTGTCTGTCCAGCCTACTTTTTGTTCAAGGTACACGCAGTGGTCTGAATATCCTGTTGCTGTGGTGCTATGGATGACAAGATTGGTGGGAGACTTTATTCCATTTTTCTGATTGTCACCATCTTGGTTTTATCCTTTCACACTCTCATTTTCCATATAACCTGAGAGTTACTTCAGTGCCCTTTGGGTCTTCAAGGGCCTTTCTGGAAATGCTGTCCTTTCTTCTTGCCTTGTTGTAGTCTGTCCTTTCTACTACAGTGTGATACATTTGTGTCCAGCACAGAGCCTGACATACAGCAAATATTTAGACAGTGTTGGAAAGAAGGAAACTACCCTGCAAGAGAGAGGCCCTTCTGTATGCATTGCATATGTGAAGAGTAGTACAACCAAGAAAAGTTACATCTACAATTTTAGATTGATAAAAGCGTGCAGCTGAGAAGATGCTTAGAGATCAACCAGCCTCCCCCCTCCTTCCCACTGTTTGTACTGAGAAGAAAATTAAATAAGAGATGAATCAACTTTTTCAGAATCTAGTAGTTAGTGGGTAGTGGACTGAACACAGGGACTCTGAGTTGTGATCAGTGTCTGTCTCCTCACATGTTTTTCTTTTTAAAAAAATTATTAAATTTAGAGATAAGGTCTTGCTCTGTCACTCAGGCTGGGATGCATTAGCACAATCCTAGCTCACTGTAACCTCAAACTCTTGGCTCCAGTGATCCTTCTGCCTCAGCCTTCTTAGTAGCTAGAATTATGAGTGTGTCCCATGCCCAGCTAATAGTTAAATTTTTTTTTTTTTTTTGTAGAGAGGGTGTCTTGCTGTGTTTCCCAAGTTGGTCTTGAATCCCTGACATAAAAAGTTCTCCTGGCTCGGCCTCCCAAAGTGCTGGGATTACAGGAGTGAGCCACCATGCCTGATCCTCTTATTTTTCTTATAGGTAAAGGCAGTAGCGATGCTGCTATGAGCATAATCTTGATCTGATGTCCCAGTATTTCTGCCAGGCATGGTATCTGGATGGCTTCTCATTTACATTGCTTGATGACTTCTGTCTCTCCATGCTGATAATTTAAGAGATGTCATTGCGGGAGAGGCTGGGACTCTTCCTGAACTGGTTGGGACAGAATCATAGAATCTAAAGGTCAGGGAGAGTTTATAGCTTCCTGAGGCCAGTCATCCTGTGAAATTTAAATCTTCATCTACAACAAATGATCAGCCAGTCTCTGTCAACCTTCTTTATAGTGTATAATTATAAGAAAATAAAATACAAAATATTATGAAAGATGTTAAATATTGAATTTGTATAAAACTTCCAAATAAAATCTTTTCAAATGTTTGAAAACAAAACTTAGCTTGCTTCCATGAACATAACTTTTAATACCAGGTTTTATGCTTGAAATGGCTACATGAATTTCCTGATCAAGACTTGTTAATGAAGATTTATTCAAATTCTTAATAGTCATGATGGTCAAGAAGTTATGATTAAAAATTACATTACCATTTTTACAACCTTTCAAAAATGTGTAATAGCTGAAGTTATAGTTGAAGATTGTAATCACTCTTTCTTTGCTTTCATCGACAAATATAATGTTGAAAAAATTTCTAGTGTTCATGAGAAAGGATTTCTAATCTAATTCAACTTTTTAATATTAAGTATTCCAAGGCCAGGAACAGTGGCCTATGTCTGTAATCCCAGCACTTTGGAAGGCCAAGGCAGACGGATCATTTGAGCTCAAGATTTGAGACCAGCTTGAGCAACATGGCAAAACCTCATTTCTACAAAAAAAAAAAAAAAAAATTAGTTGGGCATGGTGGTGTGTGCCTATAGTCCCAGCTATTCAGGAGGCTGAAGTGGGAAGATCGCTGGAGTCCAGGAGGTGGAGTGTATTAGTCTGTTTTCTTGCTGCTGATAAAGACATACCCAAGACTGGGAAGAAAAACAGGTTTAATGGACTCACAGTTCCACATGGCTGGGGAGGCCTCACAATCATGGCCGAAGTTGAAAGGCACTTCTTACATGAATGTGGCAGAAGTGAAAGCGGAAACCCCTTATAAAACCATCAGATTTCATGAGACTTATTTACTACCACAAGAACAGTATGGGGCAAACTGCCCCTGTGATTCAGTCATGTCCCACCGGCTCCCTCCCACAACACAAGGAATTATGGGAGTACAATTCAAGATGAGATTTGAGTGGGGAGACAGAATCAAACCATTTCATGGAGGTTGCAGTGAGCTGAAATGACACCACTGCACTCTAGCCTGGGTGACAGAGTGAGACCTTGTCTCAAAAAAAAGAGTATTTCAAAATATGTTGAAACTCTGTTTTTCAGAATGCATGAATGTTGTTAAAGCAGTGTATGGATGCATCCTGTATGGCTGCATAAGCCACATATGTTGGAAGCAGACTTACTGTGTATCAGTTACCTTTTTATAGCCCACTGCATCTTGGGCAGCAACTTCTGCTACTTGCAAAAGTCTAGTGAGACAGGACATGTTTTACTCAAGTTAAGCAAAGCAACTTCATTTATTTATTTATTGTAGAGACAGTGTCTTGCTCTGTAGCCCAGGTTGGAGTGCAGTAGCACAATCATAGCTCACTGCAGCTTTAAACTCCTAGACTCAAGCAATCCTCCTGCCTCCACCTCCTGAATAGCTGGGATTATAGGCAGGAGCCACTGGGTCCATTATGCAAAGCAACTTTATTACTTACAGACAGGCAGCAAGAGCCTAAGCCTAGCATTCATGGTGAGCCAGTCCCGCAAGGCTTAGGAAATCCTCACAGGATAGATGGGATCTTGTCTGCATGGGCCCCACATCACATTAGAGCAGAGGGTCTTCAAAAGCAGTCCATTCTGGGTTTTATACCTGGAGACAACAGAACTCGCTGAGCTAAAACATTTCAGGTCACCCTGTTTTAGTGGGGACATGAACAGAACCCAGGCTGCTCTGGACAGTTACTCCTTATCTCGTGATGTTGTGTTCCTTATCTCATGATGTTGTGTTCCCGGCATATTCTGCAGTTATTTTGAAAACCACAAGCCAGAAAGTGGGGAAAGAGCTGGGTCTCTAATAGGACTTGTCCTGCAACATGGAGAGAGGTATCAATACATGTGAAGGACGAGGCTCTGGACAGCATCAGAATCACATTTCTGCCCAGTTTCCTTTCCCACCTGCACCCTCTAACCAGCAGCAACACCTCCGGGGGCACATTGTACTCTTTGGGCCCCTCGAACATGAACTACTTCAGCGATAGCTCCTTGGCCCCACTTTCAAGATGGGCAGGAGTTGCCTTTTGTTGCTTTTTCCTAAGGTACATTCTCAGGTGGTAAAGCATCCGCTTGTCCGTGATCAAGCGGAGGAGGTGCTTTCCCCTTGGAGAACCATGAAGGGCATCCTCAGACCCCACTATGCTTGGATAAACCCCTACTAAAACTACCTGGACCAGATCTGGCTGGTATGGGGTCTTTGGTTGTCCCAGGTCCTACTGAAGGGCTGAGGATCCAGCAGCTCCAGGCAAAGCTCTCAACTATTCAGAGCACGTGAGGATGCCAAGGTACATGCACTGGGAAGATCTGCTTTCAGCCCTTGCCCCCATGATGCAGATTTAAATTTTTCATCATCATTATCTTTCACTGATGGTCATGTCTGCTTAATATATATGCTTTCCAAAGTATAACGCTCATACCTGAACCACAGATGCAGCCTACTAAGCAAAGAAGACCACCGGGAGCTCTCACCTCTCTTGACATAGATATTGTACTTCTGAGGTACAAGTCTTAGCATCCACACAACGCTGCTGACTTGTGTTACACTTCTTGACTTTTATAGACTTTTAAGTGGATAAACTTGAATGCAAAAAAAAGCTTTAGAGGGTGCCTTTTCATCTGGCTTGTTGCCATATTCTGATGGGCAAGAAAGCTTTCAGTAAAGATTACAGTGTGTCAAAACAAACCCCACATGTTGAATGAATAAATGACACCTTTATTCCCCAAATAAACTTGATGAATATACCTTCAGCAGCCCTGGACAATGTTGACCATTCCATTCTTTTTTAATCTTTCATTTCCTTTGGCTCTCCTGGCACTGTCCTCTTCTGGTTCTCATCCTACCTTTCTAAGATTCCTTATTCTTTGCCCACCTATTGAATATTGATGGTTTCTATCTCTGCTCTTGTGCTTTTTTTCACCTGCACTCTTTCCCCCATGCCCACCATTTCTACCTCCATTTACATGTGGTGAATTCCTGAACCTGTCTCCTGTCAAAAACTGCTGTGGGCTCCAGACTCATTTATTCAGTTGTTCATTTTTACCTGGAGGTCTCACAAGCCTCTCAAACTCACCATGTCTAAAATTGAACTCATGATATTCAACCCAAAAATATTTTATCTCAACTCATTTCTAAATTGATAAAAAAGACACTGCCATCTACAAGTCACAAAATAGGGAAATCATCCTCCATTCCTTTCTCTCCCTCACCTCTCCACAGTCAGTCACTAGGGATATTGACCCTGCCTCCTTTATGTCTTTCAAACCCCTTCTCCTCTCTTGGCCTTGGTCTCTGAGTTCAGTAAGATAATACATGCAAAGTGTTGGCCCTGTGCCTGGCACATGGTATGCACAGCATACATGACAGCTGTTCCTGCTACTAGTAGTTGCTCCAAACCTGTGTTACCATTCACCTATACTGTCAGGAATGTCTCCTGTTCTCATGCTTCTGGTCTTATCCCCATCAAACCCATACCGTAAATTCCTTCCATCGCGATTAATTTTTCTTATAGCACACATCTTATGATCTCTGTTCCCTGTTTACAAACCCTTCAGTGGCTCCCTATTGCCCACTGATGGAGTTTTTATGCCCAGCATACAAGGTCCTCCAGGATCTGGCTGTTATCCACAGTTGAATCCATCTTTGGCTGTTTGATCCCTGTAATCTAGCTGGAGCAAATGCCTAGCACTTCCTGAACACACCAGAGAGCTTTGTGCATTTATGAAGTTGCACACACTCCTCCGTCTGTATGCAGTGTGTTCATGCCTCCTCGTCTCTAACCCCAGCTCATCCTTCAAGAACTCACTAAGTGACTTCTGTTACCCATCACCTTTCCTCACTTCAGATTTTCCAGGATGGCTGACCAGCCCCTCATTTGCATTACTGCTATTTGCACATTATTACAGGGAATCCAGGTCTCCAATCAGTAAGGTAGAAACTGCTCACAGCATTTTAAATGGAACTTTTTCCAGCACTGAAAATAAAATAAAATTGTAAGGTTCAGCCTCCAGAAATCCTACCATAGTATCATTTTTTCCCAGATTGGTTTGTAAGTATTTATTGAAATGTCTGCCTTCCCATTAATGTGATGTGTGGGGAAAGGCCTAGTCTGAGTCTTTGTCTCCACAGTGCCTGGCGTGGTGTCTGATACTAGGTATTTACTGAGCACCATTTGTGTACCAAGCACTGCTCTAGGGGATGTGGAAACCATAAGGAGCAAACGTCCTGCTCTCCTTGAAGGAAGCCTGTGCACTACCCATCACTTTCCAGCCTCTTTCCTACCCAAAGGCTGATGTTATTCACTGCATTTTCTGTGATTAGTAACATAAAAGGGGAAAAATCATTCAGAGAGAAAATATGAACTGTCAGATGAGAATGAAATTATAAGTGGTAAGAGGAGAATTAAATTAAGAGCAGTAAGCATCATGGATTTATAAAAACAAGTCATGTCAGACAAACTTAATTGCTTTTCCTGATAGAATTACCAAATTAAGGGATGGCGGGGTACAATATCCCGAGAGCAGTTTCCTTCAACGACCAGGTAATGAATATTATTTTTGAAGTTAGCAGAGCCTTTTGAAATAGAATCTGTTGAAATTGTACCAAATGAATTCAAATTGACTGTGATGTGAGTCTGGTTCACTGACTTGACAGCAGATTGGAGAGGAGAAAAACTACAGCAACTACAAACAATATGGCGTGAGCTTCAAGACACTGCCTAGCAGAAGCGTGGGGATCCTTATTCAGATGGATTTATCACAATCATTATTGGAGTCAAAGAATGATTTCTGTGGCATTTAAAAGACATCAAGAGAAAATCACAGTACTTGGGGGAAATCACTGCATGGAGCACAGAAATGAGATGCTTCTACACTATCATTATAATAGTATGGCCCTTGGAGTGATAATAACCAGTATTTTCCATAGTGCTTTAAACCTCTGCTACCCAACGTATAGGTCTGCAGACAACAGGAGCATAGGGGAGCATCTGGGAGCTTCTTAGAAATGCAGAGTCTCAGGCCTTGCCCCAGTGACTCTGATTCTGCTTTGTAACAAAATCCCCAGGTGATTTGTATGCATGTTGAAGTTTGAGATGCATTGCTGGGTTTATTTTATATTATCCTATACAATTTGATTTTTAGATCCTTCTCAGAGGGGTGAGACTTTGTGTTGGTCCAAGAAAACAGGATTCAGCCAAAGTCTCAGCAATTCTACAATTTACTCTTTTCACCTTCTTTAAAATCAGGCATATGAAGCTGACAAAATTGGTCCATTGAGGAAGTTACTTAACTTCAATGGGCCACACTGTGTTCATTCGTAAAGAGGAGGTAACAACCTGGGTACCATTACAGTGCTTTTACACACCGCATGTGTATATAATATTTTTGTATCTTTTAACATCATATCACTGAGTATATTATTATTCCCCTTGCACACATGTGGACACTGGCATTTGGAGTGTTTATGTAATTGGCCTGAATTCATATTTTAGTAGACAGCAGAGCCAGGATTTAAACCTAGGTCTGTCTGACTCCCAAAGCCATGTTATTTCAAATACAGTATGAAAAGGGCTATATCATAGCTATGTGTGACAGAGATTTCAGAAGCTGGGGCCAAGAGAGGGATTTAGTTAAGAAATATTTGTTGAGGACCTATGATGTTGAAAGAGCCACTGAGAATATGCATTAGGGAATAAAACAGAACTGGACCCTGCTTTGTGAAGTTTATAATCTAATGGGGATAGAAAATTGTCTGTGTGTGTGTGTGTGTGTGTGTGTGTGTGTGTGCATGCTTTGAGGCAGGAGATATTACTTCCAAACTTTTTTGTTGGGATAATGCAGACATTAAGGATGATGGAAAATTGCCATAAGTCTAAGATCAACTGGATGATTTTTACAAATGAAGGCATGGAGGCAGATAAAAACATATAACATGCTATTGAACTATTAATGACAAACTTTTAGCTAACCACTTTGCCTCTTTAAAGTTTCTTCCAAACTTATTTATAAAAAACCTTATTGGGCCCTTAGAGAATTCTGTTATTCCCTACATGCCGATAAGAGCTTTGGAAAGAAAAGATAAAGCAAGAGATTAAAATGCCATCTCTTTTATCATTGATCTTGGCCTAGTATCTAGGTCCCACTCTCTTTGTTCTTCAAATTGAATTAAGAGAAAGATACTTGTCTTCTGTGTGAGTTTGGTCTCCAGTAAACTTTTTGATGACAATCATTACAGAAATCCAAGGGCCCAGAGAGTTCTTAGTAGAGAGACGGCACGTTGAAAAATCTGAAACGGATTGGGCACCATAGCTCACTTCTGTAATCCCAGCACTTTAGGAGCTCAAGTGAGTGGATCACTTGAGCCCAGGAGTTCAAGACCAGCTTGAGCAACATGGCAAAACCCCATCTCTACAAAAAATACAAAAAACTAGCTGGGCATGGTGGTGCATGTCTGTAGTCCCAGCCACTCAGAAGGCTGATGTGGGAGGGGGGATCAGCTGAGCCCTGGGAGGTCAAGGGTACCATAAGCCATGATTGCACCACTATACTTCAGCCTGGGTAACGGAGCAAGATCCTGTCACAAAAGAAAAAAAAAAAAAAAACAATGAAAAATCTGAAACTAAGCATCACCCTGAAGCTTCTCTTCTAGTAAAATCTCCATCATCCCTCCAGTTTTAGGCTAAATGGTTCTGTGCAGCCTTTGCTTTTCCTTCGAAGCCCTCATCTAATTGTAATAGGTTTTTTATATCCCTCTGTCTCCTAACTCTCAACTCTGTGAGGTAGAGCCTTGTCTCTTGTAATAAACGCTGTATGTCCAGGATCTAGCAGAGTTTGAGGCATATAGTATGTGTTACATCAATGATTCAATGGTTACTATTCACATTTGAACATCTGATATTTTTTGTCTTTTTTTGGAGGGGGGCAGAGTCTCGCTTTATCTCCCAGCCTGGAGAGCAGTGGTGTAATCTCAGCTCACTGAAACCTCCACCTCCCGGATTCAAGTGATTCTCCTGCCTCAGCCTCCCGAGTAGCTGGGATTATAGGTGCCCGCTACCAAACCTGGTTAATTTTTCTATTTTTAGTAGAGACAGTGTTTCACCATGTTGGCCAGACTGGTCTCAAACTCCTGACCTCAAGTGATCTGCCCACCTCAGTCTCCCAAAGTGCTGGGATTAAGGAGTGAGCCACCTCATCTGGCCCAACATCTGATATTTTTTAAAGGTACATTTCTACTCATTTTAAATGAGGCACAATAAATATCTTTTATTATTATTATTTGTATGTGGTAAAACATATGTAACATAAAATTTACCATCTTCACTATTTTAAAGCACACAGTTTAGTGATATTAAATACACTCACATTGTTTTGCAACCATTACCACCATTCACCCAAAGAACTATTTCATTTTGCAAAACTGACACTCTATACCTATTAAAAAAAATAACTCCCCGTTTCCTTCTCCCCACCCCCTGGCAACCATCATTCTACTTTCTTTCTGTCTCTATGGATTTGAATACTCTATGTACCACATATAAGTGGAATCATACAGTATTTTTTATTTTCTTTTTTTTTTTTGAGATGGAGTCTCTCTGTTGACCAGGCTGGAGTACAGTGGTGCCATCTCAGCTCACTGCAACCTCCGCCTCCTGGGTTCAAGGGATTCTCAGGCCTCAGCCTCCCAAATCACTTGGATTACAGGTGCCCAACTCCATGCTTGGCTAATTTTTTATATTTTTTAGTAGAGATGGGGTTTTGCCAAGTTGACCAGGCTGGTCTTGAACTCCTGACCTCAGGTGATCCACCCGCCTTGACCTCCCAAAGTGCTGGGATTATAGGCTTGAGCCTGCGCCCAGCCACAGTATTTTTTCTTTAAAGGCCCTTTATCTTTCTGAATTGGTAAGGGACACAAACTTATGCAGTCTTGTTTGTAGAATGAGGTTTTTAAGAATCTAATTCAAAGAGAACTCTGATTTTTCTTGGTCTATTTATATTTATAGAATCAGAGATTAATAGAAGAGGAAGAGATATAACAGATTATCTGCTTTAAACCCCCGAGTTTTAAGCCCCAAGTATAAGATTTATTGCTAGACTAAAATTCAAATGGTGCATGAATGGTGAACCCAGTATTCTCGCCTGTCTGTCAACACACAGAATGTGATAATCCAAGATGATGCAGTTAATACAGTGTTTCACCCAAACATTACTTATTTTTGCATCTCACGAAAGCTGCCAGTATAATATTTAAGGTAAAGCACAGAATCAACCCAAGACATGCAAGTAAGAAGTAAAAACAGGATGAATGTGGCAGACATTTAATACCTGAATCTGGGTCACAGTGAAGGGATTGGCTCTAGTCTGTGATCTAACAAGCCTGGTCAAGTTGCATGATTTCTGTGTCTGCTTTAGCTGGAAGATACTCATCAAAAACAAAAACAACAAAAAAATGACTCTCGATGGCTTGGAGGTGACAGAGGGAGAGGGCTTGCAAAAATTCACATCCACATATGCAACATCTCTTGACAGGTCAGTGAATTGGCAACTATTTGCAGTATGGATAAGACCTCTGAGACACATATTCAGGTTAGCTATGGATACAACTCCTCCGTACAAATGGCCCTGCTCTGTTTTGCAGGGAGGAGGAGGGGAAGAGGTAGAAGCGTTCATGGTGGCTTCGTAACATGGGCAGTCTCCTTTGAGGCTTTGAGCATCACCAGATTCTGAGGAACATGCAAAGAGCTGAGTCAGACCCCAATTCTTGCAACCTAGTTTGGGACATGGGAAGGGGTGCAAAATTTAAGGAGGGACGCAGATCATTATTGGAACCAGTAATTTGAAAAGGGATTAGAAAGTAGCAATTCAAGCATAAACAGGCAGAGTTCTGGGACAAGAGCCAGGCGTGGGGTGTTTATGACCATGGCCCAGGTATGGGCCATTCCGTTAGGCTTAAAGAACTAGGCATAGAAAGACATACGTTGTGCAAATGGCTAAACAGATTGCATTTATTTGACTATTTAGATTTGTTTATGTAGGCTATGTAGATTTAACTATGTAGATTTGTTCCCTAAAACCTGCTTCCTCCATATCTTAGATGTTGGCCAAAACTTTGTGGCCAGCCTGGTATCCTGATTACGGATCAACCACCTGGTTGGAAACAATGTACCTGTGTCACTGTTGGGGAATTTCTTGCAAGATGTTTCTCCACTCCCAGTGATTTTGCCTGGAATTAGAAATGTCCATTCCATTTGAGAATTTGAGAATTTTGCAGGTGTCTCAGAAGCGCTGGGTTCTGTACAAAACCATTCTCATATCTTCAACACACATTCTCTTTTTCTTATGCAGAGGTGATAATGGGCTGCCATTTTTTCCTTCAACTTCCTTTGACTATTGAAAGAAATAATTCTATTATAGAGTTTGCTGAGAATCTTTGTAGTCCGAGTTCCAGTAAAAACACATATATCATTGGATAAAATGGTGTCAGAAGTCAGTGGACAAGTTTGTGTTAGTTTTTGCAACCTGGGGTCCTACTACCAGGCCAGGTAATGTTTTCCTTCTTGGATCACATGCTATGTGCTTCAGTCTGAATAACATTAAAAATATTTCTCCTAGCAGGATGTGGTGGGGTTGTTTTCTTTTTTAATTTCAAATAGCACCACTCCTTGAACTGGGAACAAACAATTCACTTGCAGCTAGGCTCTGCATTTATTTGTAATTTTCACATAAATCAACTTATATGAAAATGTATTCATAATTTGAGCTTTCTCTATAGCGATAAAATGTTTCTGCTTCTGTGGTAGAAAATAGCTTATTATGCAAACAACATTGCTACTCTTACATTATGCATGGGATTTACCTGGAGAACATCACAAAAGCTTCAGGAAAAAAAAAGGCCAGGGAGGGTGTAGGGTGCTTCATTTACTGCACCATTTACCTATAATAATTAGCTACAAATGAACTAATATCTGTATTTAGCAACTTATTTAATATTGCTTTGGTTAATTCAGTGAAACAATGGAGAAAAAGAAAAAAAATACAAGGGAGGTTTCCTGACAAATGATGCCTTTCAGGATGTCAGCCTCATGAAAAATGAGATCTGGTGGTTTCAGACTTAGGCCAGTGGTGGTGAGTAATTAATGGCCAACTCATTTGAACTTGTATGCTTGATCTAATTTGGGATATTGGGAGTTCACACTGATTTGCCTTTAAAAAGAATGTCACTGTCAAATAAGGTGAATGTATAAGATTGATATGTAGAAGTTGAACTTGGATGTAGAGCACATTTTATATTTAGAGAGGCAGCAGCCACAGTGTGATTACTAAACTTGTGTGCAACGGGACCACCATCCCGGAGGAAAAGATGGTGTCCTTTCTACATAGGATTCAAGCAGATATCACTTTAGGCATAAATGGTTTATGGTATTTACTTTTTAAATCATAGTGCATATATGTTTTGGGTGTCTTTTCATTGTGTTCAGGATAAAACAATAATGCAATATGGCTCCTGCTCTTCTGTTGCCTCCATTCTAGTTGCTCCACTCTAGCAAGCAAAGAACAAGTAGCACAAATAAATAAAATAATTGCAATAAGAATGATAAATGCTATGAAGGAAATACATAAGAAGCATAATTCCAAGGGTTATGGAGTGGTCCAGTACCCCTGGGATATAGCGTAGTGTTGAACAAATGATTTAACCTACCTAAATTTGTCACGTGTAAATTATAAAGGAATATATGTGCATGAATTATCATTACTTTTGGTGTTCTCAACCCACACACAGTTGCCCCTTGTGAATCTGCCATCTTGAATCACTGGCAGTGGTCTGTTTGTTCCATCTGGACCATCCCATTTCAAAGGATCAAATACCAAGGAGACTATTCTGTAGTTGTAGCTTTCCAGCAATTCATAGTTCTTTGCAAGGCTTGTGACTGCTCTATTGTGTGTTCTCCAAAGGGCAGCTTTTTTCTGTTGGTCCTGCTGCAGGACTTCTGCTCGCCCTTGTTTAGGTCAGGATTTCAGGATCATCCCTGGAAAGAAGTAGTAGTAAATTGTTGATCAAGCATCAGGCTTGATCAGAATCCTAGTGTTCCACTCCCAGCTTTATTTCTTAATGGGTGCCTGACTTTAGTCAAGTTACATACCTTTCAGAAAACCAGCTCCTTGCCATGATTAAAAGGTATATAAAAATATCTTCTCTAATAATATGTAGTAATACCTCTCGAAGTTATTATGAAGTAAAATGAAAATTCTCAAATTATTTAAATAATTTCAGGCCACAGAAAAAACAAAAGAGAGTTTATTTGTTCACTTTACAAAGCTAGGATAATCTGTTAATTATATGTTCACATATAAATGTGGATGCAAAAAGTCTGACTAAAACATTAGTTTACTGAATATAGCATTGCATAAAATGAATGACACACCATGACTAGGAGGGTTTATTTTTGTAAGTAAAGTTATTTTGAGGCCGGGAGCGGTGGCTCATGCCTATAATCCCAGCACTTCGGGAGGCCGAGGCGGGTGGATCACCAGGTCAAGAGATCGAGACCATCCTGGTCAACAAGGTGAAACCCTGTCTCTACTAAAAATACAAAAATTAGCTGGGCATGGTGGTGCACACCTGTAGTCCCAGCTACTCAGGAGGCTGAGGCAGGAGAATTGCTTGAACCCAGAAGGCGGAGGTTGCAGTGAGCTGAGATCGTGCCATTGCACTCCAGTGTGGATAACAGCAGCGAAACTCTGTCTCAAAAAAAAATTTTTTATATAAGAAAATCAACAAGTTAATAATTCTTCAAATTAACAAGCTAAAAAAGGAAAGAGAGTCATAGAATTAAATTGTTAGATGTTATAATTTTGTAAAATTAAATGATCATTCTTTTTAAAAAAAGTTATTTCACCTTGTATTTTAGATTTGGGGGAGGGGGAACATGTGCAGGTTTGTTGCATGGGTACATTACATGATGCTGAGGTTGGGATATGGATGATCCTGTCACTCAGGTAGTGAGCATCACAGCCAATAGGTAGTTTTTCAGCCCAATCCTCCCTCCCTCCCTCTTCTGGTAGTCCCCAATGTCTCCTGTTGCCTCTTTATGTCCATGTGTACCCATTGTTGAGCTCCCACTTATAAGTGAAAATATGTGATATTTGATTTTCTGTTCCTGAGTTAATTTACTTAGGATAATGGCCTCCAACTGTATCCACATTGCTATAAAGGACATGATTTTGTTCTTTTTCATGGCTGTGTAGTATTCCATGGTAAAAATGTGCCATATTTTCTTTAATCCACCATTGATAGATACCTAGGTTGATTCCATGTCTTTGCTACCATGAATGGTGCCGTGATGAACATATGAGTACATGTGCCTTTTTGGTAGAATGATTTATTTTCTTCTGGATATTTTAGCCAGTAATGGAATTGCTGGGTCAACTAGTAGTTCTGTTTTAAGTTCTTTAAGAAATCTCCAAACTCCTTTCCATAGTTACTGAACAGATTTACATTCTGCACAACAGTATATTCATGACTAGTGTGAGATTGTATCTTGTGTTTTGATTTGCATTTCTCTGATGATTATGATGTTGAACATTTTTTCATATGTTTGTTGGCTACTTGTATATCTTTTCAGAAGTGTCCATTTATGTCTGTTGTCCTTTTTTTTTCTTTTTCCAAGTTACATGAGAAAGGAAATGTTCACTTTAAAATTTTTTTTTGTTGTTGGTTTGTTTAGGTTCTTTACAGATTTTGGATGTTAGATTTTTTTTTTGAGGCAGGGTCTTACTCTATTGCCCAGGCTGTAGTGCAGTGGTGTGATCTCGACTTACTGCAACCTCTGCCTCCTGGGCTCAAACGATCATCCCACCTTAGCTTCCCCAGTAGCTAGAACTACAGGTGCATGCCACTGTGCCCAGCTAATTTTTGTATTTATTTTTTGACAGAGATGGAGTTTTGCCATGTTGCTAAGGCTGGTCTTGAACTCCTGGGCTCAAGGGATCCTCCTGCCTCAGCCTCCCAAAGCACTGAGATTACAGACATGAGCCACCATGCCTGACAAAATTCATGGGAATAATTTGATAAGATTTGTACCCCCCCCCCCCTGCCGCTAGGTGGTATAGCTCACACCTATAATCCCAGCACTTTGGGAGGCCAAGGTGGGTGGATCACCTGAGGTCAGGAGTTTGAGACCAGCCTGGCCAACATGGTGAAACCTCGTCTCTGCTAAAAATACAAAAAATTAGCCAGGCATGGTGGTGGGTGGCTGTAATCCCTGCTACTTGGGAGCCTGAAGCAGGAGAATCGCTTGAACCTGGGAGGAGGATGCAGTAAGCCAAGATCGCACCATTGAATTCTAGCCTGGGCAACAAGAGTGAAACTTCATCTCAAACAAACAAACAAACAAACAAATTGTACCCTCTTAAAAAAACTTTAAAAATTATATTGAATAGAGAAATGTATAATCATTGACATGGATTGCTCAAAATGGTAAAATTTTCCATTTTCTCAAAATCAGTAAATACATATTTGCAGTTGCATTGAAAATCTTAATGGAAATCTTAAAATAGTCAAGAAAATTCTGCAAAAGAGGAATAAGAAATACCTTACTGTGTATTAAAAGTAACTTTAGAACCACTATAATCAAAATTGTTTGGTACTGGCATCAAATCAGATAAATCGATCAGAGGAGTAGAGTCAGGACTCCAGAAAAAGACCCAGGTGTTTATGAGACCATACTGTAGATCAAAAGCAACATGGCAGCTTATTAAAAGATGGCTAATTTAACAAATAACACTGAAAAAATTGGCTACATATGGGAAAGAGAACAAAATTATACCCCCTGCCTCATCATACATAAAGTCCAGGTAGATTAAAGAAGTAATATGTTGAGATCTATTAAAATGAATGGCTCACAACACTTTGGGTGGCTGAGGAGGGACGATTTCTTGAGCCCAGGAGTTTGAGGCCAACCTGGGCAACATAGCTAGACCCTATATCTTCAAGTAAGTAAAAATTAGGTAGGCATGGCGGCACATGCCTGTAGTCCCAGCTACTCAGATTACTTGAGCCTGGGAGGTCAAGGCTGCAGTGAGCTATGATCATGCCACTGCACTCCAGCCTGGGCAAGAAAGCTAGATGCTGTTTCAAAAAAAAAAAAAAAGAATAATATACTTAAGCTCTGACTCTGTCAGTGGGATTCTAGCCAATAGAAATAAAGCACCCATGCACCCATATATAAGAACATGCATACTAGGATATTTATTATAACATTTTATTGGCAAGCAAAAAAAAAAAAAAGAAAAGAAAAGAAACAACCTCACTGTCCATCAGCAGAACCATTGAATAACAAGATCCATACGTTGGAATTTTGTGCAGCCATTTAAAAGAATGAATTCACCTGTATCTGTTAGCTTGGAGGGATGTCCATGAGGTAATTAAATAGACAAAAGTAAGCTACAAAATTATGTAAAGAGGATGATCTGAGTTTCGTATTTGTGTTTTATGTGTACAGAAAAGCATCTGAAAGTGTACATACAGGCTGTCAATATTGGTTTTCTCTGTAAAGAGAATGAGAATGGAGGGAGGTGGAGCAGAAGATACCTGACTTTCTTTATGCATTGTTAGATTGTGTCATTTGTTTAAAATGAGCACATATTTGTTTTAAAATTAAGAAAATCATTAGAAATGTTAAAATGCCCAAATGAGATCATGGATGTGAGGTCCCTTGTCTGATTGGCATTGGCATTCTTTCTTTTCTTTTTTTGGTTGAGACAGGGTCTCACTCTGTTGCCCAGGATGGAATGCAGTGACTCAATCATGGCTCACTGCAGCCTTGACCTTGAGGTGATCCTCCCACATCAGCCTCCCAGATAGCTGAGACTACAGGCCACATGCCACCAAACTGGTCTAATTGTTTTTTTTTAGTAGAGAGGTCTCACTATGTTGCCCATGCTGGGATTGAATTGGCATTATTTCCTTCCTCTGGTGATTTTTACTTATTTGCCCAAGAATTAGGAAATCAGCTTCTTGAGAATGGGCAAATTCTTCTCTAATCAGGTGATATTTTTCCAAATATACCCCAGGAACTAAGCCTTCAGGGTCCTAAACACCCAGATCTTCACATCCCAAGTATTTCTCTTTAAACTCAAATGATCAATATAAAAAAAATTACATTAGACAAGGAGAACAATTTATAAAACTTAGATTAAAAAGCCCCTTGGTTGTGAAGTGATGTGATCCAAGCCCCTTGGATGTGAAGTTAGCCTCCACAAGGAAGAGACCTAGGACCTATGAAATACTTAAAGGACACCAGCCTCATAGCTTGTGATGCTGTGATGTAAAGAGACTCACATCTCCCGAACTAAAACTCAGCTCTTTCCACTGCTCCCATGCTGCCTCTCAATACGGGCAATAGGGGCCAAGCTTATTCTGAACAGAAATGTTTCTTCTGTGAATTTATTTACAGGCTATTGTAATGAACCATAGGTATCACACCGTCCTGAAAACATTCTGCTGTTTTAAACTCTTAGTTTTCAAGATAGAGTAAACAGAAATTTTCACAGGCTGGTCCTGAACACTTCTTGCAAAACCTGGCATGACTCTTAAACTGATGCCAACTTCTACTCATTTTATTTTATATTTTGCTGGCATCCAAGCCAAAATTAGGGACAGTTTGCAGTCCATTGTGAACTAGAAGCCTCCTGGTCCAATGCCATTATTCCCTAGGTGTCTGACGGAAGGCAAGTTATTTAGGAGAGGCAAGCTGGCGGAATGGACAAAGCACACACTTAGGAATTAGAGAGCAGCTGTAGCTCATGCCTTTGTGTGTCTGTGTTTGCAGGCTTAGAATTGTGTAGATAATGATCACAAGCACTTTCTGTTGTTTGCAACCTGTGAACAAATGCCAACAACTGACTGGCTGGCTAAGCTGGATGGGTCCCCCAGAGGATGGGTCGCTGGCAGCTGTTCTTGGTGTATCTTCATGCATAGTTACTTGCGATAGAGGAAATAAAATTGGAGCAAGAGAACAGCTTGGCTTCATTCCTTTGGTGCTGGAAAAGGGTTGTGGCTTGAACTCATCTGTCTGTATCCTGTTAAGAGTAGCTCAGATGTAAATTTCAAATTAAATAAGAATGTCTAAGAGAATGCATTATGAACTCAGTGCTCAATGAACAAAATAAAAATTATTGCAGTCAACGGAGTTAATTTTACTCTGGGGATGAGATTATATTTTTTTCTCTTTTAGCATGCTTGGAATTCAGTCCTGGGGTCAAATATTGACATTTACAGGATGACTTCTTATATTCTATGGCAATGAGAATGAGTGATTCTAACTGCACACAACAGTTGGAACAAATCTCACAAAGATAATGTTTCGCCAGAGAAGCCAGACGCAAAAGAGTACATTCTGTGATTACATTTGCAGAAGATCCCAAAACAGGCAAAACTCATCAATGGTGTGAGAAGTCAGGAAAATGGTTGCCCATGGGGGCAGGAGTGACACAGGAAGGAACAGGGAGGACTAGGGGTGCTGAACAGCTGAATGTGACCAATTTCTTTTTCTTTTTCTTTTTTTGAGATGGAGTCTTGCTCTGTTGCCCAGGCTGGAGTGCAGTGGCATGATCTCGGCTCACTGCAACCTCTGCCTCCTGGATGCAAGCAATTTTCCTGTCTTAGCCTCTTGAGTAGCTGAGATTACAGGTGCCCACCACCACATCTGGCTAAATTTTGTATTTTTTTTTAGTAGAGACAGAGTTTCATCATGTTGCACAGGCTGGTCTGGAACTCCTGACCTCAAGTGATCTGCCCACTTTGGCCTCCCAAAGTGCTGGGATTACAGGTGTGAGCCCCCACACCCAGCTGATTTCTTGACTGAGTTGCTGAGTACACAAGCATGTTGTTTTTGAAAATCTCATCAGCCTGTACACTTATGATGAGTATACTTTTCTTTTGTATGTCAATAAAAAGTAAAAACAAAAAAATCAATTTATTGTGCCCTTTTTACCCTCTTTTTCTTTAATTGGCCTATCAAGTGTCCTTGGTAGATGGCAACCATTCTTTGTCCTCCATCCCACTTCCATCCTATGGGTAAAACTTTAATAAGGGCTATAATTAATTGATATTAAACCATTTGGAGACCTTGACTGCTGAGAGAGAGTTCATTTATTATAGTCTTTTCTACCTAATATTTACTGAAGGGACAGCCTGATAGAACAGGTGCAGACAACTTGAAATAAATGTTAGGCATTAGGAAAATAAGCCCCATTAACCCCACACAGTGAAGGGTGCTGTAATTGTTAAGTAAAAGGTCAACTTTCACCCTATTCACAGATTTGCAGAGGGCCTGATCATCTAACCAAGTGTTTAACCTCTGTTGTGGGTAGTTTGTTCATTTATTCTCTTTAAGAGGCAGAACACTGATTGGGAAACCTCTGGAGATCTTTTCTGGCCTTTTGATTTCAGATAATTAAATTTATTAGGGGTAATACACATGAATAGCCAAACTGTACAACTTTTCAAGCATGGTTAGGAGATGAGGACAATGTTCCCAACAAGTAAGACCTTCAGCCTCCTGGGGCTGCTGGTAAGACCACTGCTGCTTGTTCTTCAGGGACAAAGCAGAGATTACACAGGGATGAACGAAGGTGCAGTCTGCATGGTTGACCCCTAAGAACATCTTCAGGATCAGTGTTGTCTCTTCAGCTCCTGTCCCTCCACCTTCCTCCTGAGGCCACCCCTGCTGTTCATGGCCACACAAATCTCTTATTTCACGCCCGCTTCTGTTGTGATCTCCTGGTTCCCTCCCCTGGACTGAACCATCTCTTGTCATTCATTGAATTCCATTCCCTGGTGCCATTTTGGACCACTGCTCTCTGTGAGGGATGGCGTCCACCATTTGGCACTTGCTGAATATTACCTTTTCTCCTTTCTCCAAGAAGACTCTACCCCAGATTACCTTGAAAAGTTTCCTCAGTGGGGATCTTACTGCCTCCTTTCCATGGATCACTGACTTTTAGCTGGCCTTAAAAGGACAAAGAAAGGCCGGGTGCCATGGCTCACGCCTGTAATCCTAGCCCTTTGGGAGGCTAAGGCGGGCTGATCACTTGAGGTCAGGAGTTTGAGATCAGCCTGGCCAATATGGCAAAACCCCATCTCTACTAAAAATACAAAAACTAGCCAGGTGTGGTGGCATACACCTGTAATCCCAGCTACTTGGGAGGCTGAGGCATGAGAATTGCTTGAACCCAGGAAGTGAAGGTTGCAGTGAGCTGAGATCATACCACTGCACTTGAGCCTGGGCAACAGAGTGAGACCCTGTCTCAAAAAAAAAAAATAAAATAGGAAGAAAGAAAAGACAATACCCTTTCTCCTTTAAAAAAAAGTGCTAGTCTTTCTTTAGCGTGAGTTCATCATTTTCCATCATATCACCTCATTTTATTTTCTTCATTACTACTAAAATGATCTTGTTTATTTGTTTACATGTTTGCTGTGTAATTATCTACTTCCTCAAGAATGTCATCTCTGTGAAGAGACCCTTACCTATCTTATTCATGGTAACATCATGCACCATGGTAGGACTCAATTAATATTCTTTTTTTTTTTTGAGAAAAGGTTTTGCTCTGTCACCCAGGCTAGAGGGCAGTAGCACGATCGTGATTGGAGCTCACTGCAACCTTGAACTCCTAGACTCGAGCCATCCTCCCACCTCAGCCTCCCAAGTAGCTGGGACCACAGGCATGAACCACCATACCTGGCTAATTTTTTTTTAATTTTTCGTAGAAATGGGGTCTTGCCAAGTTTCCCATACTGATCTTAAACTCCTGGCCTAGAGTGATCCTCCCACCTCAGCCTCCCAAAGTTGGAGTTACAGGTGTAAGCCACTCTGCCTGGCCAATGTTCTTTAAATGAGCAAATGAGTCATTAAATACACTCTAAAACTTGAAGAAAGTTAGGTTGACTCCTACTTAGAGTATAATATATGAAAGTTAAAATGGCCTTAGTAAGTGAGATAAGTTCCTAGACAAGTGATTTTCTTGCAAAACCCATCTGGCCAAAGACCACAGAACATCCACTTGGATTAGCTACATTGTGATGCTGATGTGAACTTGTCAATAACTGGCCTGTGATGGAGGGAGATGTTACTTCCAAAGTCCAGCTTCTGGTTCCTCACTCTGGACAGAAGAGTGGCTTTTAGCTAACCGAGTGGGGAAGGCCTGCAAGGTTAATTCTGAGTTAAGCTTTAGAATCTGACTCCCCAGGGAGACCTAGAGAAAGCTGAGATCTTACATTAATATGTAACCAAAACTTAAACTCATATTTCAGCAACAAAGAATAGTAAATAATGTATTGCTTCATGAAGATTTGCTTAGTTTATTTACTTACATTATTTATACGTTATGTTGGGAATAGACTTGGCCTGCTCTGCTTTGTTCACAGTAACATTCCATAAATATAACAGCAAGCAATAAAATAGCATTGATTCTGAAGTGAGCTCATAGCTTCCTATAACATCAAACATAAAAGCTGTGTTACAATGATAAATACTAAATCTTTAAAATATCATTGGTTTTTTTACTACTATTACTTATGCAGTATGTATTTCGGATTTTCATATTCAGCATTGTACTTTTTTTGCATGTGAATTATGTCCTGAAGCTTTTGGTGCCATCTATATAAAACAGACGTTTTGAACTTTCGGATGAGTGGCAGAAGAACTTGATTCTGGTTCAAAACGTCATTCTAAGTTGTCTACAAAATTTCAGGAAGAAAATAAATGGAACAAAAAAAAATACTTGGATTTTTCTTTTTCTATGAGTGTGAAGTTCAAGCAATCCAGGCAAAAAAAGTGGGAGTTGAACAGAAAATTCTTTCATTCTTCCTGTGATAAGAAATGTCCTTGTTTTCTTGCTTGGCTTGTCCTATTTTTTTTTTCTTTGAGACGGAGTCTTGCTCTGTTGTCCAGGCTGGAGTGTAGTGGTGGGATCTCGGCTCACTGCAACCTCTGCCTCCCGTGATTCTCCTGCCTCAGCCTTCTGAGTAGCTGGGATTACAGGCACATGCCACCACGCCTGGCTAATTTTTGTATTTTTAATAGAGACTCGGTTTTACCATGTTGGTCAGGCTGGTCTCAAACTCCTGACCTGGTGATCCACCCACCTCAGCCTCCCAAAGTGCTGGGATTACGGGCATGAGCCACTGCACCCTGCCAAGTTTTCTTAAGGTTCTGAAGTCTCTGCGTGGCCTCATATTGGTCTGATGGAATCCAAGATGGGGGATACTTTGCAGTCGATGGGATATAGGTATGGAGTAATGTTAAGGTCTGGACCCAAGTTCTGGCTCTGTTATTAACAAGCTGTGTGTTCTTGGGCAGTTAACTTAACCATTTGCATCTCAATTTTCTTGTCTGTAAAATAGAGACACAAATGTAGGTGTAAGGCATAACATGTTATACCTAATACTGTAGTGAGAATCTAATAAGATAATATTTATCAAGCACAGTCTCTAACACATACTGAGGGCCTTTAAATGGGCTGATAAAGAGGAGGTAAAGGAATCCCGGCTGTGTAACTAAAACAAGATTTGCAAATTACCTGACATTTATGATGGAAATAGCTTATTTGAAATGGTCGTAATTATACCTTGAAATCTCACCCTAACACTATTTAGTATAAGGCATGTCTGTCTTGGACCCTTTTCAAGGAAGTATTTTTAAACTGGTTTAACAAAAAGACCTTGTCATAAAGCGGATTTATGCATGTCTGTTTCTATGGCAAAGGCTTGAGAACAGTGTGAATATATTTTAAAAACACAATCTGTGATCTAGGTGAGTCTGAGTGTTGGATGATTCTCTCCCTCTCTTTTCGTCGACTCTGAAGGCACAGCTGTGTTTTCAGTGTAGCTGTAGACTGGACTAGGGATGAGATGGGGGGTTACAAGCCCAGGGAGAGGTGGAAAGTGAGGAGGGCTGCACGTGGCTCCAAATGGAACCAGTTAAAGCAAGCCTCACTTTATGGGCCACCATTCTCTACCCTGCACATCGTGGGGGTCTGTTTTTGACAGGCAGATTGGAAAGCAGTCACTCAGACAGTTAGATCCCCTTGTGAGGTGACCTAAATTACAGCCTCCATGTGCTGAGGCACAGGGGATTTGTTACAAAATTATTTTCTATCTTTTATGACATCCTCAAGACTTATTTAATCCTCTCTCAAAGTTTCAAGAATTCATAAGAATTATGATATCTTGTTGGGGAGGATCCTTTTTTTTAATTTAACCTTTAATTTGAAAATTTTCAGCCCTACTGAAAAGTTGCAAGATTGATCAAATGTCTTCATCCAGATCGATCCATTGTTAGTGTATTGCCACATTTGCTCTGTATATGCATGTCTATGGTATGATACATGCTATGTAACAAATTCTATTTTTTGCACAACCCTTTGACAGTAAATTGCAGAGATCATGAGGTGTCATCAAATATTTCCTAAGAATATTAAGTGCATCAACTGGGCACAGTGGCTCAGGCTGTAATCCCAGCACTTTGGGAGGCCAAGGCGGGCAGATCACCTAAGGCCAGGAGTTTGATACCAGCCTGGCCAACATGGTGAGACTCTGCCTCTACTAAAAATACAAAAGTTAGCCAGCCTTGGTGGTGGGCACCTGTAATCCCAGCTACTCGGGAGGCTGAGGCAGGAGAATTGCTTGAACCCAGGCAAAGGTTGCAGTGAGCTGAGATTGAGCCATTGCACTCCAGCCCGGGCAACAAGGTTGAAACTCCATCTCAAAAAAAAAAAAAAAAATTAAATGCATCAACATCATAAACTTAACAGATCTAGGAAATTTCACACCGATACAAGGCTATTCTTTAATATACCTTTAGTATACCTTTCATATTCAAATTTTTACCAGTTATGCCAGAAGTTTCCTTTCTAGCAACTGTTTGTTTCCATTCCAGGGTCATACATTCTTTTTTTCTTTCTCTTTTGAGATAGAGTTTCCCTCTCCCACCCAGGCTGGAGTGCAGTGGTATGAACTCGCCTCACTGCAACCTCTGCCTTTCAAGTTCAAGCAATTCTCTTGCCTCAGCCTCCCGTGTAGCTGGGATTATAGGTGTGCACCACCACACCCGGCTAATTTTTGTATTTTTAGTAGAGATGGGGTTTTGCTGTATTGATCAGACTGGTCTCGAACTCTTGACCTCAAGTGATCCAACCGCCTCAGTCTCTCAAAGTGCTGGGGTTACAGGGTTGAGCCACTGCGCTGGGCCCCAGGATCATACATTCGTTAGTCTCCTTTAATCTGCAACCACTTCTTGATCTTTCTTTCTTTGTATTTCATGAGGTTGACACTTTTGAAGAGTACGGGACCCAGAGGTTCTCCCAGTTCTGGTTTGTCGGATTGTTTCCTTATGATTTGTTTCAAGTTATGCATTCAGAAATGCAAGGTATGCCAGAAGTCCCACAGGAAAGATGTGTCCTTCTCAGTGCCACCATGCAGGGAATATGCAATGTCAGTTCGAAGATATGCATGAGCATTAGAGTATATCTTGTTTTCCTTCTTATTTTTAAAATGAAGACTACAGCGTATTTCTTAGTTGGAAATTCTCCTAGAAAATCTTACTACATGAAACAATAGAGCCCTATAACCTGCCATGTGTTTTGGAAAATGGTCATAGATTCTAGATTCAGCTTTCTAGTCTTTATCACAAAATTCGATGATGCTGATGTGTTCTAATGTTTCAATATCTCAGGTACTTCTCTAAGAGTCCTTGTTATCAAGAGAATTCAATTGTCCTGGAGATCTGAGGGTGCTAATTAATCACCCTTCCTCTATAGGCTCTTAACCAATTGAGATGCTGATCAGCTTTACTAGTGGCAAGGCTGGAGAATGTGGCAAAGCCTTTTGCCTCCTCCAAAATACAACCTTCCTTACCCTCCCATTCCTGACCTAACCATTCTCAGCCCATCTTGGAAAGGTGAAGACCTGGCCAGGCCTGCCAGAAGAAGGCCCGATTTGACTGCTTACTAGCTGGGAGAGGAAACACAGTTATTCATCTGCTTGGGCACATGCAGATCTGTGAAGCTGAGCTGAGTGCAAATGTGAAGGAGTGAGCCAAAGCTGCTCTCTGCTTCCTGGAGGGGACCCTGTCTCCCAGATAACATGGCCTGTGACTGCCCTGCCCTTTCCCGTCTCTCTGTCCCATGGAATGAGCCAGTGACAGAGGAGAGGGAGAAAGTACAGATATTCTCAATTCTCTCACCTAGCAGACAGGAGATGGTGTCTTATCTGTGGTTTAGGGTAAGAACATGGGGGTGGAAGCAAAAGTGCTCTTCCTATGACATTGCCCACATTTATTTCTTGAGATGCACCAAATGGGAAGAAAATAGGAAGTCTGCTTGCAAACCGAGGCCATCTTTCTGTTGAATGCTGCATATTACCAGGGATGTTAACTTCCCTTTTCAACTACGGAAGAGAAAAACATTTGTCACTCTGCCAGCTTCGTTAGACAGTGACTGAGACAGTCTCTCCTGCAGTTTTTTTTTTTTGTCTTTTTTAAAACATAGATTTTAAAGTTACAAATTTTACAAAAAAAAATTATTTTCAGCTTTTTCCTCTGCCACTCTGAGGCACCAAAGTTAACTGTTTCTTGCCCTGTACCATTTTTTTAAAAAATCTGTTCCCAAGTATCTGTGGCTCAAGCATTCATCTTTCAAACACATCATGATCTCCTGGAGCCTCTTCACCCTTCCATCTCTCCTGTCCTCCTTGGTCCCAGTCTTTTGATATTCCAGCCAGGTCCTTAAGAGAGGTTAGCACTACATGAGGGGAAGATTCTAGGTATATGCGGGTGTACATTTATGTGCCTGTATTTCAAAGTCCAATATAAATGATTTAAGAATTCCTCTTTTAGTCAATAAATCAATCACATTTATTATTCACTTATTGTGTGCCAAGGTTGAACCAAAGAAGTACAAAGAAGGGTTCTCTGAATTTAGAAAGCATGAGAGTTTAGCTGGGCAGGCACAATAAATACACCATTTGAAAACAACTTCTGAACTGTGTGGCCTTGACTGTGGGTACTGAGACAGTCCAGAGAGTGGAAAGGTGAATGTGGACTGGAGTATCTGGGGAGTGCTTGATGGAGGAGGCAGCATTTGGACTGGGCTTTGAATGACAGGTGGGGTTCAGCAGGTGCTGAAGAGGGCTGGTGTCCTAGGCACGGCTTTGTAAGTCACACCGGCCTCCTCGCTGTTTCTCCCACACCGGGCTCATTCCTGGCTCCTTCTGCCTGGATGTTATCCCCATATCTGCCTAGTTAGTGCCTCACCTCTGAGTCAGTGTTCTAATGCCACCTGCTCCATGAGACTTATTCTGACCATCCTTTTTAAAAATGGAAACCCCCTCCATGCTTCAAATGTCCCTTATTCTGCTCTTTTCTTCAGTTCCTACAATGTATCACTTAATTTTTTTTTTTTTTTTGGAAACAGAGTTTTGTTTTTGTTGCCCAGGCTGGCGTGTAGTGGCACCATCTCCACCTCCGAGGTTCAAGCGATGCTCCTGCCTCAGCCTCCCAAGTAGCAGGGATTACAGGCATGTGCCGCCATGCCAGCTAATTTTGTATTTTTAGTAGAGACAGGATTTCACCTTGGCCAAGCTGGTCTCGAACTCCTGACCTCAGGTGATCCACTTGCCTTGGCCTCCCAAAGTGCTGGGATTACAGGTGTGAGCCACTGCGCCAGGCTCATTTAATTTTTAAAATGATGTTTGTTGTTCGTTTCCTGTCTCCCCTCCAGCCTTTTCCATTTCTAAGACATTTTATCATTTAATTTTAAAAATGATGTTTGTTGTTTATTTTCTGTCTCCCCCACCTAGAAGGTAAGCTCGATAAGGGCAGATATTTTTGCCTATTTTCTACCCCAGCACCTAGAAATTGGCCCAGAGTTGGTAATCAGTAAACACTTTTTGAATATGTGAATGAATAAAGCTGTTTCTTCCTTTCCCCCAGATAGAAGTTGAGGAGAGAGGGGCTCCATGGGAAAAAAAATCAGGTCACCCCCATGAGCTCCAGACTTTTTGTTGCATTTCTAAGGGAACAGCTATTAAAGGGATACAGCTCAGAGCTGGGCCTCTTTCTTATTTTTTGCAGGCCTGAAGATATACAATTTGGAAGTAGGAAATGAAGGAAAGAAACTAAACAGTGTTCTGCATGTTAATGTGACATGCTGACTCTGTTGAGAGAGCAGCACTTTGAAATATATGAGCAGTTAGAAAATGATGTCTCCTCACCTTCCCAGGTTTAGATGGTGCAGATGAACGGCATTTGCCTCCCTCCACCAGCTTGTCCAGCTCCTCTACAGTAAGTTCCTCTCTACATGAGGATGATGCCTGTGTTGGTATCTTCAATGCTGGCAGCTGTACTTGGATGTCTTCTCTAATCTTTCCTCCTCTCCCTCATCCCCACTGCTGTCCCAGTCTTTGCCATCCCTGTCAATGGTACCATTGCATTTGCAGCTGCTCAAGTCCTGAACCTCCTTGTCATCCCTGATTCCTCTTCCTTCCATTCCTCACATCTCACTCCCTGGCAAGTCCCATGAGTTCTTCCTCTGATATATATTACACCCAACACTGTTATTCACTGTCCATCTCCATCCTAGTCCGAGTCCCCATCCTCTCTGCTCTGGATACTCCCAGAGGCACCAATGGATCTTCCTGCTTCCTCTCTTGTCCCCAAGAATCCATTCTCACAGATTGGCACAAGGGAGTGCTTTCGGAGATGTAAAGCTGATCATGTCACCTTCCTACTTAAACCCCCTTCACACCTTCGCATTGCCCCACAACAAAATTTCAACTCCTTCTGAGATGGTTTGGATTTGTGTCCCTGCCCAAACCTCAGGTTGAATTGTAACCCCAGTGTTGGAGGAGAGGTGATTGGATCATGGAGGTGGATTTTCTCTTTGCTGTACTCTTGATAGTGATTGAGTTCTCGTGAGATCTGGTTTTTTAAAAGTCTGTAGCCCTTTACCCTTCCCTCTTTTCCTCCTGCTTTGGCCATGTAAGATGGACTAGCTTTGCCTTCTGCCGTGATTGTAAGTTTCCTGAGGCCTCCCCAGAAGAAGAGGCCTAGACAGCCTGCAGAACCGTGAGCCAATTAAACCTCTTTTCTTTATAAGTTATCCAGTCTCAGGTAGTGCTGTGTAGCAGTGTAGGAATGGATTAATACATCTTTCCACAGTCAAGGCTTCACCAGGACTGGCTCTTGCCTGCTTTTCCACCTTGTCACGTATCATACTCCTCTTCCTTCTCTGTATTGGCCTTATTTCCTTCTTTTCTTTTTTTTTTTTAGACAGATTCTCACTCTGTCACACAGGCTGGAGTACAGTGGCGCAGTCTTGGCTCACTGCAACCTCCAACTCCCATGTTCAAGCGATTCTCCTACCTCAGCCTCCCAGGTAGCTGGGACTACAGGCACGTGCCACTATGCCAGACTAATTTTTTATATTTTTAGTAGAGATGGGGTTTCACCGTGTTAGCTGGGATTGTCTGGATCTCCTGACCACATGATCCTTCCGCCTCAGCCTCCCTAAGTGCTGGGATTACAGGTGTGAGCCACTGTGCCTGGCTAGCCTCATTTCCTTCTTAGATGATACAGAGCTTATTCCTGCTTCTGGTCTTTTGCACTTGCTTTTCCTTCTGTCTAGATTTCTGAACCCTGTTATTAGTCAGGTAACCTACTCAAAGAACCTTCCCTAACCACTGTGTATAGTGCCGTTTCCTCCACAGGCTATCTTGTCTTACAATAACTAGATTTTATATTATGAATCATTTTGATTATACATCTATCTCCCTACATCAATGAAGTCACAGATGAAAAAAACCCACTCAAATGGGATAGTTGAGGAGAGGCTGATAAAGTGCCTGTTTACCAAGAAGTGGGCAGGTAAGGGAACACATCAGAGCTGATGATGCTCCTTTTAACAACAACAAGAAACTCTTACCTCCCTAGGCCTGAATGGGGCAGGGCAGTGAGCAGTTCCTGAGCCTGGCGAGAATAGTGAGTTTATAGGAAAGCCTACCTGCAAGGGCTGTGACCCAGTAGGGAGCGTGTGGGGGAGTAACATACAGACCTCATGCTCCTGCTTCAGTCCAGTCTTCTGCTAGTGCTTCTCATTGGCCTTACCCAACCAGAGACCAAAGGGCAAGGCTCCCAATGGATATAGTTCATAAAGGTCAGTCTCCCAAGACACAGAGTAGAGTTGGAAAGAGTGGTGAGGGGATCTGGCCAAGCACACAGAAGATATGCAGCACACGCCTCTACTAGAATGCAGGCCTTCACAAGAGAAGCAACGGTCTGCAAAGTTTAAGAGCATTCTTGACACACATAATAACCCAATACAGGCCGGGTGCAGTGGCTCATGCCTATAATCCCAGCACTTTGGGAGGCCAAGGTGGGTAGATCGCTTTAGGCTAGGAGTTCACGACCAGACTCGCTAACATGGTGAAACTCTGTCTCTACTAAAAAAATTAGCCGGGTGTGGTGGCACACACCTGTAATCCCAGTTACTCAGGAGGCTGAGTTGGGAGGATCTCTTGAACCTGGGAAGCAGAGGTTGCAGTGAGCAGAGATTGTGTCACTGCACACCAGCCTGGGCAACACAGTGAGACTCAATCTCAAAAACAAATAATAATGACCCCCAATACATGTTTGCAGAATAGATGAATAAACAAATGAGATTTTTTTCTTGTCTTTGGGGGATGTGTTTATTTAGGCCAAACAGTTTTAGCTATAAAATTAGGGGAATACATAGATGTGCCTTTAGTTTACACTGATGGGGTTGGTGAAATTATACATGGACTTGCTTTGCAAGGTCTGTGCCCTCACTATCCTGGGCGATGCTATTAATATGCAGCTAGGAGTCTCTCCCTTCTAGCCCTCCTGGTTGAGGTGTTACTATGTAGTTAACTACTGAGACTTGCAGAAATGTACCTTAGATTGGGGCGTGAGAGGGGATTGATATGGGATTGAGGACCATCTCCAAGAGGAGAGGATGAGGTTTCCCAAAAGATGGGTTGAAATTCATGAGGTGGAAGCATGAAGGAAGTACTTTGACAGGAATGTGCAAACCCCCATAGAAGGTTCCCAGGAAAGATTTTCTTTTGAGATGGAGTCTTGCTATGTCACCCAGGCTGGAGTGCAGTGGTGCAGTCTCGGCTCACTGCAACCTCCACCTCTCAGGTTCAAGCAATTCTCGTCTCTCAGCCTCCTGAGTAGCTGGGATTACAGGTGCTCACCTCCAAGCCCAGCTGATTTTTGTAGTTTTAGTAGAGATGGGATTTCACCATGTTAGCCAGGCTGGTCTCGAACACCTGACCTTAAGTGATCCACCCACCTCAGCCTCCAAAAGTACAGGGATTAAAAGTGTGACACTGTACCTGGCCCCAGGAAAGATTTAACTTCTCATGTTAACCTCTGGATGGGGCACTTGAAACCTCTTAACGGCCTGTTATGCAATACTTTTTCTTTTAAGTCAGGAGAGAGGGTATTAATATTAAAACCATTTTTATTCATGATGATATGCCAAGGGTCACTGCATGCATACTTTCATTAAGGGATAATAAATATTTTATGCAGATTTGTTGTTATTAGGAATTCTTCTCTTGATGCCTCCCAGTAGATTTAATGAGATACTTGTCCTTTTGTTTAAGATCTAATGGAATTTCACCTGGACAATGTCTAATGGAGCTTTGGCATAGACAGAGGCCTACTGGAACATTTCTTGGGCAAAGAAAGGTTCATTGTGGGTATCTCAGTCTTTGCCTAGGGAAAGGATAGAAGTGAAGGGCTGGGAAGAGAGAAAAAAGGGGAGAGGAGAGGAAGAGTGTGATGGAACAATCTTTTCCGGAAGGGGAGATAAATGTTAAATGTCTTCTTTGTGCTGTTTCATGTATATATTTTCATTTATTCCTTACAACAATCTTACTATGTTGGCAGTATTATTGTTTCCTTTCTAGAGATTGGTAGACAGAGACCCAAGGAATTAAGTATATTGTCCAACTCACATAGCTAAGAAGTTGTGGAACCAGCCTCCTGCCCCTGGGCTTATATCCCTCAAATCCTTTTTTTCCCACTAGAAAAAAAAATAGATTAGCTATAAAGAATTAGGACGAAAGGGTGCTGGGAACTTGACTGTGACATGGAGGAATTTTCCTTTCCTTCACCTTTGCCTTGACTTTCCTCTACCACATTAGACTATTCCCTGAACCAGCTTTCAAAGGAAAATGAAGGATTGATGGGGCCACTGAGCCCAGAAGGTGGGGAAGGAAGGGAGTGACTGACTTCTGGCCATGAGTAGTGAAGGGAGCTAGTACCTTTCTGCTTCGTAATCTTTCTAATATGAAGAACATGAACTCTGTTTTAGGGTTAAGAAAAATCTTCCTTAAGAAAAGTTTCTGCTTTTAAAGAAGGGATAGTGAATTAGGGTGAAAAATATCTTCCTAACCCAATTATGTCAACAATGATTAGGAAACAATATGGATAATGCACTGGTGAGTAATCATGAGTGAATATTGCATAAGTCCCTGGAATGATCATCATTTCTTAAATTTCAAACAGGAGACAGGAGAGAACTTCTTAGTGATCACAGAAATATTGGCTCATAGGATCCTCCCCATTGCATGACGTTTTTGCAGTCAGAAAACGCCCTCTGTGGAAAGGAAACTTGGGGTTGGGCAGGAGAGGAATATGCTGACCCAAGACCTTTCTAAATTAATGGATAAAAAGAAGAAAGAAAGCATGAATGGAAAAATTGTTGGGAGAAAGCTTAGGTCTGTGCAGAAAGGAGCACAATGGCACCGTTAGATGTATCTGAGTGATATCGAATGTTGAAGATGCATTTATCTTCAGTCCGACTATGTCCACAGAGCACAAGGCAAGGGAAGCCGACTCATATATCATGAGACTCTTGTTCTATGCTTTATCACATTGTCTTTGAGGTCTAAAGAAGATTCTGGCCGGGCACAGTGGCTCATGCCTGTAATCCCAGCACTTTTAGAGGCTGAGACAGGCTGATCACTTGAGGTCAGAAGTTTGATACCAGCATGGCCAACATGGTGAAACCCCATCTCTACTACAAATACAAAAATTAGCTGCACATGGTGGTGCACCCCTGTAATCTCAGCCACTCGGGAGGCTGAGGCGGGAGAATCACTTGAACCCAGGAGGTGGAGGTTGCAGTAAGTGGAGATCATACCACAGCACTCCAACCTGGGCGACAGAGTGAGACTCCATCTCAAAAAAAAAAAAAAAAAAAAATTCCACTGGTTCCAAACTGAAGCAGCACTTAATAATTGCAGCCTACTTGCTAATGTTCACTAATATTTCCAGTTCTCCTCCCCTGGAACATATAGAGGATTGTGTCTTCCTGCCCTTCCACTAGCTGGATGGCCGATGTGACAAGTTCTAGCCAGCAGGCTGGGAATAAATGATATGTGTCATTTCTGGGGAAAGTATATGAGCTGGGGCATTACCTCCCACCTTATTTCCTACCACGGTGAACCAGGAAGGATCGTGTTGAGATGGAATTGACCAAGATTGAAGCCTGCAATGGTGAGCCACCACATGGAGAACGAGTGTCCCCAAGAACGACCTGGACTTGTTCTGAAGCTGGGGTGAAGGTACTTACAATTCCTGGGTCAGGATTATTTATAGGCAGCCAGAATTTTGCCCCCTACCCCATGAAGGTGGCTTCCTCTTAGTAGGGATTCTGATATGAGGCTGAAATAGATTTAGTATGAACAACAAGTGAACGATTGTGGTGTCAACACCTTGAGACTGTTTGGTGATGTTTACTACCACAGCCTAACTTAGCCTATCTTAACTAATACCAGTGTGTGGGTAAGCACATGCTTGCACTCCCAGAGAAACTCAAGAGGAGTGAAAAAAAATGGGCCATTGGTTCTGGTTCTAATTCTATTATATCTTCCAATACAGACACATTACATAAAGAATAGGAGTTCAGGCTGGGTGCGGTGGATCACACCTGTAACCACAACACTTTAGGAGGCTGAGGCAGGTGGATCACCTGAGGTCAGGAGTTTGAGACGAGCCTGGCCAACACGGTGAAAGCTTGTCTCTACTAAAATACAAAAAAATTAGCTCGATGTGGTGGTGCACATCTATAATCCCAGCTACTCAGGAGGCTGAGGCATGAGATTCACTTGAACCCAGGAGGCAAAGGTTACAGTGACCCAAGATCATGCCACTAGACTCCAGCCAGGGTGACAGAGTGAGACTCCATCTCAAAAAAAAAAGAGAGAGAGAAAGAAAGATTAGGAGTTCAGGGGTGATTCCTCTCCTCTGCCTGTCCTCACCAGCCATTCAACTGGGGTACTTGTAACCTTGGCTCTTAGGGACCCCTGTGATTGCCTCTCAGGTCACTGCTCACACTCAATCTCATTGACACTCGATGTTCAATTGAGTATGAGCCACTCAGTGTCGGACCCTTACCTAGGGTCTGCCAGCATGTCCTTCCCAGCCCCTTGTGTGCACTGTCAGCCATTCTGTTTTGCTCTGAGGATGGGGTGGAAGGACTTGCAATTCCTGTGTTAGCATCATGGATAGGACAACCAGAATGATCCCTCTGTGAAGATGGCTTCCTCTTAGCAGGGGATCTAAGAGCTTAAGGCTAAAAAAATCTAGTATTCTGGATTGTCTACACTGTGTCTCTGAAAGAGGGGTTCGTGTGTATGAGGAGACGTAGTAAGAGAAGGAACCTTTCCCACCACACTGAAAGGCAAGAAAATAAGGCTTATCTCTGCATCTCTGGCAGGCCCCTGTGGATGCCCAGTAAATGTCGGTAATGATGGCGCGTGACTTCTCATTTATGCGGTCTCTTTTAGTTTCTGCCCTAGCCTGAATGCGGTGTCAAGGGAACTATTAATGGCTGCTATTCAGAGACATGTGACTTGATATTTATATATTACCTGCCCACTTCATAAAATGTTAATGAATGTTTGCAAAGCTCTTTGAAATCCTCTGGTGAAAGGTGCAACATTAAGTGAAAAATATTATTATTATTATTAGAAGGTAATAGACAGCTTTGAGTGATTGGTCATAAGAATAATTGACATAGCATTAAAAGAAGTGCCAGAAATCATTCAGACAGATTCAGCTCCTCTGGCCCCATCAGCCCCCACATTACATATATTACACTGTTTCTCTGACACCCATTCTAATAACCATATAATTCACACATTAAATCACCACTTCTAGGGAAAGGTTGAACTCACTCATAGCTCTACTGATAGTGACACTGAGAGGGTATAAAATGTTGAAAGGCCTAAAATGGAGCAGAAGTGCTCTTAGATGGTGAGACCAGATCCAGCTGCTGAATGGCCACCACATTTAAGAGAGTGTGAGAGAGGAATGAGTCAGAAACACTTTGGAAACAGAGAGGAAACTTAAAAATAGATGTGCGATTAGAAAGCCATGAAAACAATAAAAATCTAAAGTAAGATGGGCCAATATCTGGCAGTAATCTTTATTTATTTATTAATTATTATTAATTATTTTGAGATGGGGTCTCTGTCACCTAGGTTGGAGTACAGTGGCTTGATTTTGGCTCACTGCAACCTCTGCCTCCTGGGTTCAAGTGATTCTCCTGCCTCAGCCTCCTGTGTAGCTGGGATTACAGGCACCTGCCACCATGACCAGCTAATTTTTGTAGTTTTAGTAGAGATGGGGTTTCACCATGTTGGCTAAGATGGTCTTGATCTCCTGACCTTGTGATCTGCCTGCCTTGGCCTCCCAAAGTGCTGGGATTACAGGTGTGAGCCACCACACCTGGCCAGTGGTCCTTATTTTTGTCATATAGTCTCTCTGGTTTGAAAAATAGTGGTGCACAAACTGATTATGGTTTTCTAACTCCTTTAATTTGGCGTTAATATTTCTCAGTCTACTGCATAAAATTCAGTGTCCGTCAGGGTTGGCAAATTGGGTTGAACTTATTTGCTAACTCTAGTAGGATGACAGTAGCTGCCCGAAGTTTAATGTTGAGAATTGTGGGGCTCATTCGGGCTCAGCCCATGCCACACAGTGGCTCTCAGAATAGCATCCAGGAGATCTGTGAACCTCTTTCGGATGCAAGGTAGCTTCTTGAAGTCTGATTAATTGTCATAAAGGAGTTCCTATGTCAAATAATTTTGTTTCTAGAAGTTCAGCATTTCTGATTTTCATTTGGCTTAGAAAAGTGGGATCACCTCAACGCTATTTTATCAGTGGAGAAAGTAAGAAGTGGGGCAGGTGGCTCTTTGGGATCATTTGCTCAATAAACCTTCACAATAATGATAATTGCTAACATTTACTGAGCACTTGCTATGCATGAACCATTGTCCATTTTATAGACAAAGACACTGAGGCTTAGGAGAGATTACTTTCCCAAGGACACGCAAACAGAAAGTTAGGATTAGATCTAAAACCAAGCCAGTTGGACTGCAACACCCACACCCTCACTCCCTGCTCCGCACTCCTCCCGGTGTTGTGCGGATATGAATAATTGTTCCAGCAGATAAGGCCAAATCCTTTTGATCCCTCCTGGTGGCCTGTTAAACAGTCTTCATAGAGAACCAAAATAAAATATTTTCATTGTCCATTCTCTTCCTTTCAATTCACATGTGACCACTCCAGAAGTCACATGTACAGATTATTCAAAGGGTTTAAAATATTGGATAACATTTCCTCTCTACTTTTATTTGATTTAGAAAAAAACTCAATGAGACAAAAGAAGAAATTGGTGACATTTAACATCAATAAACTTTTACTTATGCCAGATGTCTCTTTTATTTAGGCTAATATATAGGAGCAATAGATATGTTAATTCTCTTCCTCCTTTAGGTAATATATTGTCGTTTAAACTACAGGAGTTCAGTATCCACTCTTATCAGCATCTTGGATTCTTTGTCAGTTAACTTTGTTGCCGCAGCGGGCAGCCTCTCACGTAACTCTGTGTTCTTGGGTTTTATTGCTAGAAATGCACTGAGCACTTTTATAGTTTTACTGTGCATTCTCTTCAAGGCAAAACTGTTATGTTTATACTGACATGCATTGTGTATAGGACATACCATTAAAAATCAGCTTGTTACCGAATCTGGGAATAGAATTACTAATGTTTCAGGATTCTAGTGAGGATCGTGAAATTAAATTTGGTCATTTAAAATTTGGGTTATGAAATGGTTGAAATTTGGTAGTGTAAAAAGTCACTGGTTTATTAAAAATGGATTTCTACTAGGACTCTCCTTGACTGGGTCAATTCCATTAGAAAATCATTAGCTGTTTACATAAGTAATTGCCAACTGCTAGCAGGTAATGTGGAGATCTTAATCTTTTTTTTTTTTTTAAGTGGAACTTAAAATGTCTGTCTTGGTAAATTTTTCTTTTCTTTTCTCCCATCCACAATCCCTGCCCCATTTGTCTACTTTAGACAGACAGCAAGAAGAAACAAAACCAGAGGAGAAGAATGGAGCTGGATTGTCTGTGAAGACCTTCAGGCTACAGAGAAGCTGCACTCGTAATGCAGAGAATGCAGCTGGAGGAGCTCTTTGATTTAACTGTTGTTACTGAAATCTGTGTAGCATCAAGTGATTTAGAGCAGGGAGTTATCTTAGAATTCTGGAAAGATTCAAGGTGATTAGACAGTTGAAGAGTGAGAGTTCAAAGCCCGGACCACTCATTTCAGGCAAGGTTTGGGCAGTGACATAAATCCTTAGCAAGAGCTATAATAGTCTCCTTGAAGATAAGATACAGATCTTAATCCTTTCTGCATCTACAGTAAACTGTATAGAACAATAGTAGGTGTTTCATGAATAGCTGTCAGATGATGGCTTTGTCTATCACGAAAGGATGGGCCTCTCTGTCCCCTTGTAACTCTGGTGCTCATGGATTAAATTATTTGGTCCCTTTCAGTTATTTCTACATTCAGCTTATTGGATGCTCTCAACTATGTAGCTGGAACCCTCCTTTTCCCACTCAGTAGTATCTTCCATAAAGACTTTTTGGCTAGATTCTAAAACTTGTCAGCCATTTTTATTACAAGAATCATTCTTATTATATTATTCAAGACTCATGCCTTTTCATTTTTAAGCCAGGCATGGCGGCTCATGCCTGTAATCCCAGCACTTTGAGGGACTGAGGTGGGTGGATCACCTGAAGTCAGGAGATCAAGACCAGCCTGGCCAAAATGGTGAAACCCCGTCTCTACTAAAAATGCAAAAATTAGCCAGGCATAGTGGTGGGCACGTGTAGTCCCAGCTACTTAGGAGCTTGAACCTGGGAGGTGGAGGTTGCAGTGAGCTGAGATTGCACCATTTCACTCTAGCCTGGGCAACAACAGTGAAACTGCATCTCAAAAAAAAAAAAAAAAGACTCACGCATCTTCATTTTTAAAACTCAATTTTGTGTGTGATTCAGACCTTGAGCCTACACCTCTCTTCATCAAAGGCTAGTGCTATGTTCTAAATGTTTGTGTCTTCCTAAAATTAATATGTTGAAACCTAATCTCCAGTGCAACAGTATTAAGGGGTTGAGGGGTAGGGTTTTTACGAGGAGTTCATTTGCCCCTTTCCCCATGTGAGGACACAGCTGCAAGTGCCATTTATGAAGCAGAGAGTGAGCCCTCACTAGACACCAGATCTGCTGACCTCTTGATCTTGGACTTCCCAGCCTCCAGAACTGTGAACAATAAATTGCTATTGTTTATAAATTACCCATTTGCTAGAGCACTCAAAAAGATTAAGACAGCTAGAGTTGTGGCTCTAATGACTTCAAGTGTGTGTATCTGTGTCTGTGGATACATGTGCATGTATGTAAGTGTGCATGATGTGTGTAAGTGTGAGACTTTGTATGTAAGTATGTTTGCATGTAACTCTGTATTTATGGCCGAGAGTTAGTCTGGTTATCCCCTCCATCTTCTAAGAACTAACTTCTCCAAGAAACTGGGGGAGGGGGAAGAGAAGGGCAAACATCTCTCTGCCATCCTGCATAAGTTTGCATGCTTTGTTTGACTGGCTGTGTTGCTCTTTTTTCTCAATGTGTATGTAGGAGTGATATGGATGACGGCCATTGTCATTTTCCACTGACCAGGGGCTCGCTTCCAAGTAGTTCCCCAAATGTTAGCAGGTCCTTTCTTGATACAGCTGGATCTTGCAGCAAACCTCTGGCTGGTTCTGTTCCACTACATTTCTCTGATATATGCACCTTGTTGTCCTTCCTGCTGTGACAGTCTCCAATCTTTGCTATAATCCAGAGCTAACTCAGTGCAAGATCCATCCTCAATACCTTTCTCCTGGAAGTCAGGGGAGGTGATCTTGGCTTCCTCTTCCCTGGCAGTGTCATGCCTGCCTCTCCTGCCCTATTATGTCACATCTCCATAATTCTCTTTTACCTGGTCACAGGCACTGGTGACAGATCGTCACGTCTTCTAGCTATGCAGTCATCTAACCAAGGAATGAAAGGCTGATCGCCTCTTCAGTCATTCCTGTCTTGACCAGTGAGTCTCTTGAGGCCTCTGATTGGATGAGCAAAGGGAATAGCCTCAAACACTTCACTGCTTTTAGTGCCACATCCCTGCTCTAAATACCCCTTTTATACTGACTGGGGGATTGCAAGGGAGGCAGTTAGTGATGGGCCAGTCCAGAGGTACTTCTGGAGTAAGCTCTGGAGTGAGATGACCAGCCCTAAATAATGGCACACTTAGAATGTGATTTAGATTAAGTACCTTTGGACCTAAGCTTTGGGCCTTAGCTGCAATTGTAGAACAATAAGAAAAGTTCTGGTATATTTTTACACAGACTTTAGATGTGTATTCTAAGTATTTTTAGCCAAACTACCCTTTCCTAACAGAGCACAAAATAAGACCTAAAATAAGAAACAAAAGTTAGATAAATAATAAAATGAAACAAATACAAAATGAAAAGCAAAATACTAATATGTTATTTAGTACAAATACCATAAATGTGATTCCCTTTTAATGATAATAATAGCTTATTATGTGTCAAGCACTGTTCTAAGTGCTTGACATGAATGATCTCATTTAATCCTTGCAACAATACTATAAGTTCATTTATTTTATTTATTTAATTTTTTGAGACAGAGTCTTTCTTTGTCACCCAGGCTGGAGTGTAGTGGCACAATCTCAGCTCACTGCAACCTCTGCCTCCCCTGTTCCAGTGATTCTCCTGCCTCAGCCTCCCAAGTTAAGTAATATGTTTTACTTAACCCAATATAGGCATACCTCATTTTATTGTGCTGGGACTACAGGTGCATGCCACCATGCCTGGCTAGTTTTTGTATTTTTTTAAGTAGAGACGGAATTTTACCATATTGGCCAGGCTGGTCTTGGACTTCTGACCTGGTGATCTGCCCACCTGAGCCTCCCAAAGTGCTGGGATTGCAGGTGTGAGTTACCACGCCCAGCTCTATAAGTTCATTTATTATTAGCATTATAAAGATGAGAAGATGGAGACACAAGAGATAACCTGCACTTGGATGCCAAAGAGTGCATCAGCAGCAAATATAGTAAAAAGATATTAAGCTGCTTTTCCTAATTAGCACTCTATGGGTGTGTGATGGTTAATTTTATGTGTCAACTTGACAAACATGGGATGCTCAACTGTCTTACTGGGCACTATTTCTGGGTGTGTCTGTGAGCAGTTTTGGAAAATAATAGTATCTGAATCAGACTTAGTGGAGTCTATTGCCCTCTCCAATGTGATGAACAACGTCCAATCTATTGAGGGCCTAAATAGAACAAAAGGCAGAAGGAGGGAGGATTTGTTTCATTCCTGCCTTCCTGCTTGAGCTGGGACCTTGGTCTTCTCCTGCCTTTAGACTGGGACTTATACCAATGGTTCCCCAGGTTCTTGGGTCTTTAGACTCAGACTGAAACAATATTGTTAGTTTCCTGGGTCTCCAGCTCGTAGACAAAAGATTATGGGATGTCTAGCCTCCATAATTATGTGAGACAATTCTTCATTAAAAATATGTATATTTTTATATATTCTATAGCTTATGCAATATGTAAATGCATATATATTATATGTAATATAATATGTATATAATTTTGGTTCTTTCCAAAGAAACTGACTATTACAGTGTGCCAATTTCCAAAACAGCTTTTAGGCCATTGTAGCAAAATCTAAAAATTTTAGTTAACATTAAATCATTCCAAAAGACAGTGTGAGTTAGTGGTTAAGAGCATAGATTCTGGAACTGGATTATATGAGAGTAAATCTTAGCTCACCTTCTCCTAGCTGGGTGGCCATTGATAGCTGGGGTCCCACCACCTCAGTTTCCAGTAAGTAGTGTTAGTATTTGGCCTAAAGTATTGCTGGCAGAATTAAGAGAATTGGTATATCTAGAGCTGCCTGTCAAAAGTAGCGTATGAGCCATAGATGTAATTTAAAATTATCCAAAGTAGCCACAATAAAAAAAAGGGAAGAAGAAATAAGTAAAATGAATTATAATATGTTTTACTTAACCCAATATAGGCACACCTCATTTTATTGTGCTTCACAGATACTGTGCTTTTTGAAGGTTTACAAAAACTCTGTGTCAAGCAAGTCTACTGGCACCATTTTTCTAACAGCATGTACTCACTTAGCATCTCTGGGTCACATTTTGGTAGTTTTCACAATATTTCTAACCTTTTCATTATTATTGTATCTGTTATGGTGATCTGTGATCTTCGTTATTATTATTGTAATTGTCTTTTGTTGTTATTGTTTGAGACAGCATCACTCTGTCACCCAGGCTGGAGTGCAGTGTCACCATCTCAGCTCACTCCAACCTGCATCTCCCAGGTTCAAGTGAGTCTCCTGCCTTAGCCTCCTGAGTATCTGGGATTACAGGCATGTGAGACCACATCCTGCTAATTTTTGTATTTTTAGTAGCAATGAGGTTTCACCATGTTGGTCAGGCTGGTCTCAAACTCCTGACCTCAAGTGATCCACCAAAGTGCTAGGACTACAGGTGTGAGCCACCACAACTGGCCACTATTATAATTGTTTGAGAGCACCACAAACTGCACTTTCATAAGATGGGAAACTTAATTGATCAATGTTATGTGTGCTCTGACTGCTCTACCAACTGGCCATTCCTCCATCTCTCTGTCCTTTACCTTGGGCCTCTCTATTGCCTGAGATACAGCAAAATTGAAATTAGTCTAATTAATACCCTATAATGGTCTCTGAGTGTTAAAGTGAAAGGAAGAATTGCATGTCTCTTACTTTAAATCAAAATCTAGAAACAATTAGTGAGAAAGGCATGTCAAAAGCCAAGATAGGCCAAAAGTGAGGCCTCCTGTGCCAGTCAGTCAAGATGTTAATCCAAAGAAAAAGTTCTTGAAGGAAATTGAAAGTGCTACTCTAGTGAATACAAAATGATAACAAAGTCAAGCAGCTTTCTTGCTGATATGGAGAAAGTTTGAGTGGTCTGGACAGAAGATCAAACTAGTCACAACATTCCCTTAAGACAAAGCCTAATCCAGAACAAAATCCTAAGTCTTCAATTAGGTGAGGGAGCTGCAGAATAAAAGTTTTGTGCTAGCAGAGGTTGGTTCATGAGATTTTATAAAAGAAGCTGTCTCTGTACCATCAAAGTGCAGGGGAAGCAGCAAGTGCTGATGTAGAAGCTGCAGCAAGTCATCCAGAAGATCTAGCTAAGATCAATGATGAAGGTGGCTACACTCATCAATGGATTTCCAATGTAGACAAAGCAGCCTTCTATTGGAAAAATATGCCATCTGGGACTTTCATGGCTAGAGAGGAGAAGTCAGTGCATTTCTCTGAAGTTTCAAAGGACAGGTTGACTGTTTTGATAGGGGCTAATGCAGCTGATGACTTTACGTTGAAGCCAGTGCTCAGTTGCTATTGCAAAAATTCCATGGCCCTTAGGAGTAATGCTAAATCTACTTTGCCTGTGCTCTATAAATGGAAGAAAATAGCTTAGATGACACTAAATCTATTTATGGCATGGTTTACTAAATTTAAGCCCACTGTTGAGACCTACCACTCAGAAGAAAAGGTTGCTTTCAAAATATTACTAGTCATTGACGACAATGTACCTGGTCACCTAAAAGTTCTGATGATGTACAGGGAGATTAATGTTGTTTTCATGACTGCAAATACAACATCCATTTTTCAGCCCATGAATCAAGGAGTCATTTTGACTTTCAAGTCTTATTATTTAAGAAATACAGGCTGGGTGCGGTAGCTCACATCTGTAATCCCAGCACTTTGGGAGGCTGAGGGGGATGGATCACAAGGTCAGGAGTTTGAGACTAGACTCGCCAATATGGTGAAACCCCATCTCTACTGAAAATACAAAAATTACCCTGACATTGTGGCATGTGCCTGTAGTTCCAGGTACTCAGGAGGCTGAGGCGGAAGAATCACTTGAACCCAAGAGGCAGAGGTTGCAGTGAGTTGAGATCTTGCCACTGCACTCGAGCCTAGGTAACAGCGAGACTCCATCTCAAAAAAAGAAGAAAAGAAAAAGAAATACATTTTGTAAGGCCGTAGCTACCATAGATCATGATTCCCCTGATGGATCTGGCCATAGTAAATTGAAAACCTTCTGGAAAAGGTTTACCATTCTAGATGCCATTAAGAATACTTGTGAATCATGGGAGGAGGTCAAAATATCAACATTAAGAGAAGTTTGGAAGAAGTTAATTCCAGTCCTCAAGGATGACTTTGAGGGGTTCAAGACTTTAGGAGAGGAGGTAACTACAGATGTGGTGGAAATAGCAAGAGAACTAGAATTAGAAATGGAGCTTAGGCAGGGTGTGGTGGCTCATGCCTGTAATCCCAGCACTTTGAGAAGCCTAGGTGGGCAGATCACAAGATCAAGAGATCGAGATCATCCAGGCCAACATGGTGAAACCCCATCTCTACTAAAACATACAAAAAATTAGCTGGGCATGGTGGTGCACACCTGTAGTTCCAGCTACTCGGGAGGCTGAGGCAGGAGAATTGCTTGAACCCTGGAGGCAGAGATTGCAGTGAGCTGCAATCGCACCACTGCACGACAGCCTGACGCCTGGTGACAGAGAGAGACTCTGTCTCAAAAAAAAAAAAAAAAAAAAAAAGTGAGGCTCAAAGATGGGACTGAAATTCTGTAATCTCATGATAAAACTTGAACAGATTAGTGTCAAGTCTGACTTGCAGACTTTGACTTAGTGACGGATGAACAAATGCACTCAGACACAGATATCTAGTGAATGAGCAGGTTTAGGGGTCTAGGCCACTCACAGACAGTAAGGAGGGTGCTGTAAAGAGTCCACAGCCATGGCCTTTACTAGCTGGCACAGCAGGCATTTATTCCGTATAAATTTAATGACAGAGGCTTTGAGTCAACACACTTGTGGAATGATTAAAGACCAGGTTCTGAGGCCTAAAGCAAATGCCATTTGTGGGTAATAACATTGTTGACCACCTGAGTAGAGAGCAGTCATGCACCTATGGATGTTCAAAGGTCTGTCTTAGGACCACAAGGACCACATGAGTAAACACGCTCTTTAAATAAACTGCTTTACATTCCTTTTTGCCTAACTGCCTCTGGGTAAGAACCACTGCCTTCAGCTCATTCCTTCCTGAGGCTTTTGCAAAAACCTTCCAGCCTTCCAAGGAGGTTTGCGTCCTTTTCTCTCTAATTTCTCCCACCAACGTGACAGAACCCCTACAGATTAGGAGTTGCTTCTTATAGATGAGAAAAGGAAGTGGTTTCTTGAGATGAAATCTATTCCTGATGAAGATGCCATGAACATTGTTGAAATGAAAACAAAGGATTTAGGATATTCCAAAAACTTAGTTGATAAAGCAGTGGCAGGGTTTGAGAAAAATGACTACAATTTTGGAAGAAGTTCCACTGTGAGAAAAATGCTGTCAAACAGCATCACATGCCACAGAGAAATCTTGTGTGAAAGCAGTCAATTGATGCAACAAACTTTGCTGTTTTTTTTTTTTTTTTTTTTGAGAATAAGTCTCATTCTGTCACCCAAGCTGGAGTGCAATGGCATGATCTTGGCTCACTGCAATCTCCCTCTTCCAGAATCAAATGATTTTTCCTGCCTCAGCCTCCCAAGTAACTTGGATTACAGGCATTCGCCACTGTACCTGGCTAATTTTTGTGTTTTTAGTGGATATGGGGTTTGACTATGTTGGCCAGGCTGGTCCCCAACTCCTGACCTCAAGTAATCTGCCCACTGTGTCCTCCCAAAGTGCTGGGATTATAGGTGTGAGCCACTGTGCCCAGCCTAAAGTATTTTTTTACATTAAGGTATGTACATTTTTAAAAAAACATAATGCTATTGCACACTTAATATGACAGTAAAGCAATGGGAAGGTGTAGACTAGCATAGTATAATCAATGTTTATATCCACTGGGAAACCAAAAAATTTATGTGACTTGCTTTATTGCAATATTCACTTTACTGTGGTGATCTGGAACTAAACCTGCAATAAGTATGCCTGTATACATGAAATATTATCGGATCAATGCATAATTAATGTAAAGTTATTAATGAGGCCAGGTGTGGTGGCTCATGCTGTAATCCTAACACTTTGAGGGGCTGAGGCCAGCAGATCACTTGAGGCCAGGAGTCCAAGACTAGTCTGGCCAACATGGTGAAACCCCATCTCTACTAAAAATACAAAAATTATCTGGGCATGGTGGTGGGTGCCTGCAATCCCAGCTACTTGGGAGGCTGAGGCAGGAGAATCACTTGAACCCAGGAGGTGGAGGTTGCAGTGTGTTGAGCTCCTGCCACTGTACTCCAGCCTAGACAACAGACCTATCTCAGAAAAAAAAAAGTTATTAATGAGTTATTTTAGGTTCTTGTTATGTGCTGAGTTTTTGGAATCTGGTGTGCATTTCACATTCAAAGCACGCTTCAATTTGCATGAGTCTCAGTGCATATTGCCTAACAGCCACATGTGGCTGGTGGCTGCCCCGGCAGAGCACATGGTGAGTGTTATAAGAGGGTTAACTATTATTTTACCTTCCAATCCTTACCAATTGATTGTTTCTCTTTTTCTCCACTGCCTCATCTTAGACCAGTTTTTCATCATCTTTGCCTGGAGAGATGTATTAACCTCCTCACTTGGATTCCCCATATTCACTAGCCACAACTCCCTGCCATCTGTTCTTCATACTGAAGTCTAGGAATTCCTTCCAAAATACATGGCTGGTCCTATCCCTGCCTCAGAGCCCCTGAGCCTTCCCTGAACCACTCTCCTGCTTCTGTGGGCTTCAGGTGCTAATCTTCCTTCAGCTCCATTCTCCTTCCTCAGTCCTTGGAGATGCCCCATTCATACCTCCTTTCTCCTTTCTATCTGCCTCAGGAAGCATTTCCTAGTGGTTTCCAGTCCCTTGTCAAATGACTTTGTTAAACTCATGTTTTTTTCTCTGTCATACAATCATGTTTTTTCCTTCAAAGCTGTTATCTCTAGTTGTAATTTTGCTTTCATTGGTGGAATCAATTAATTAGCCCGTGTCCTGCCCCTACTAGACTGTAAATTCCTTCAGGGCAGGGAATGAATTTGTTTTGTTCACCATTTTATCCCCTCTACCTAGCCCTATGCCTGGCATCTTGCAGGCTCTTGTGAAATAATTTGAATAAATAATTGAAATCAGCAAATATGTAACTATTGTTACAAGACCTTACAAAAACAGAATGAAGGAAATTTAAAAGAAGGAGGGAAATGCCACATTGTCAGCTTTTAATTTAATTTGAAATTGTAAAGGGTAAGAACAGAGGGATTCTAGAATAGAATAATGCACCATGTAATAAGATTCAGAAAACTTCACAAACATGGAAATATGAACATTTAGAATGACATGAGGCACAAGCATGAGCAGACTGTGCCCTTTACCATCCAAACCATATAAAACAAAAGGAGATGGGGAAGAGGAGGAATATTGTGAGCCATATTCTACTTCTCTCATCCTTGAAAAATTAAGTATTTGATGAGCATGGAGAAATCTGGATGGTAAAGAAAGAATGATGCCTCTCTAACACAGATTCTTATATGATAGTCTTGCTTCCAAATATTCTGTACTCTTTTTCTCTGTAACAGTTGAACTCTCATCCAGTATCTCAGCAAATCAACAATATATACTTTCCGTATGCCATGTGCTGGCAATGCAGTAGAAAACAATATAGCTGTCATCTCTGTCTTCTACAGTGTGGGTTTAGGGATGTTATTAACCTCTTATTTCCTTCCCTTTTAGTTCTATGTTAGTTGAGCTCAGATTCCAAGAACTAGATGAGGATTAAAGTACAATATCAGGACATGTAAGACAAGTGACAGTAAAGGTAGTTCAATGATTCTCACTAATAAGGTAAGAAACTCATTCTTCCCTAAAGAGTGAAAGGGTAGTGACAATGGAAAGAAAAACAGACAAATGCTCCCATATTTGTCCTTTCTGGAGTGTGGAGTGGATAACTGTTCATTTCTAAGAAAACATGAAGAATCCATGAGAACTTCCACTAACTGCTAACATGAAGCTTCTGGCTCATCAGTTGAGTAGAGACAGAACACTAGAAAGAGTAGTGGGTTGGAGTGAGCCAGAGAAAGGATGAATTTTTATTTTTGGATGAGCTAAATTCTGGTAGCGTAGTACATTCCTTCTAAAATCTCAGGGACTTAACCCCACAAAGGTTTCGTTCTTGCTTCTCGTGCACATGACATCTATTGTGCGTTTGGCAGCAACCTTCCAAGCAGTGAAGGAAATCCACTCACCTTCATCTTGTGGTTCTGTTACTGTCACCAGGGCTTCCAGATTGCTAGGAGCTGTGAGATCCTTGAAATTCACAGCCTCTGCATGGAAGGGACATATCTCTCTCTTATTTACAGTCCATTGGGCAGGGCTAGTCACATGACTGTGCATAACTGCAAGAGGGCTTGCAGTGTTATTCTGTGTGCCCAGGAAGGAGGACAACTGTATGTTAGTGAGCACTAAGAATGTCCATCATATATATGGTGCATTTACAATACCTGCGAAATATCCAGGTAGAACTATTTCCTAGGCATTTGGATAGATGGGTCTGCAATGGCGCATCTCAAACACGTTGGTGCATAAGACTCATCTCCAGGACACTGTAAAAGATTCAGATTCCTTGGTCCAACTCAGAGATTCTAATTCAGTAGGCTTGAAGTAAGGCTCTAGAATCTGAATTTCCAGACTCTGTAGAGACCATAATTTGATAAAACACTTGTCTAGAAAATTCAGCAACACATGGATGGTTCTTGCTGCCACGTGGGGAGATGTGATCATCTATGGAAAGAATAGAAGAGGGTGGTGGAGAAAAAGAAGAACCAGACTGAGGCCTGGGAAACACCAAGGGAGAGTGTCTTTCAAGAATTAGAATGGAATGCCCATTTACAGCAAATGCTGCTGAGAGATCTTGTAGAATGAAGACTGTGAAGGATGCATTGCCTTCCCCTCCCAACCCTCCCGCCAGTGCCCTGAGATAGACTCTTGCTCTGTCATCCAGGCTGGAGTGCTGTGGTGCAATCTTGGCTTACTGCAACCTCCATCTCCCTGGTTCAAGCAATTCTCCTGCCTCAGCCTCCTGAGTAGCTGGGATTTCAGGCACCTGCTACCATGCCCGGCTATTTTTCATATTTTTAATAGAGATGGGGTTTCACCATGTTGGCCATGCTGGTCTCAAACTCCTGACCTCATGATCTGCCCACCTCAGCCTCCCAAAGTGCTAGGATTACAGGCATAAGCCACCGCACCCAGCTGGATGCATTGTCTTTAATGAAAAATAGGTTACTCGTAACCTTAACAGGAGCTGAACATTAGGTCCTGCTTGTTGAAGAGTGGGTGGGAATAGACAACCCATGTGGACCATTCTTGGAGGATGTTTGGCTATAAAGAAGAGAAGGGAAGGAGGTACCAAAGTGGGTGGGGTGGGATCAGGAGGATTTTTTTAAAAACATGAGACTAGAAAATGATTACATGCTAATAGGAAGGAGAAGTTAAAGAAAGAGAAGACGAGATTATCACTAGATTTCCTGAGAAGATAGGAGGGAATAGAATATTGAGAACACTTTGGAAGGATTTGCTCTAGCTTGGCAGGGAACACTCCTTCATCATCAAAGTAGTGAAAGAGGAAATAATGGTTTTGGAGTGCTCACTAGAATCACCTAGGAACCTTAAAAATATATATACTGTTGCCTACTCTCAGCCCTAAGATTCTACTTTAATTGATCTGCATTATAGCCTGGATGTCAGGATTTTAAACAACCTCTCCTAGATGGTTCTAATGAATAACCAAGCCTCCAAGGTTTTCACTGGTTAGAAACAGGTCTGCTTAGGGTTCTTGTAGATTCTTAGGCTACAGCTTAGATAGCACTTTCTTAGAGAAGACATTCAGATCACCCATTAAGTTAGGCCCCTGGACGTATGGTCCTATGGCACTATACTTACTATCTTTACTTCTAATTTCTTACAGAATGCATGTCTTCCTACCAGATCGTAAGCTTGTCAGGGCCACATCTGTCCTGCTTACTGCTGAATCCCAGCTGGCAGAACATAGACATTTCATAATATTTTTGGAGCAAAAGCATCAATCGGACTACCATGTGTAAAGGCCGGCACAGGATGAAGGAACAGTGTGGTGACTTGGGACGCCATGCCATGCTGCTGCAACCATGTCTGTCTGTGGCTCTGTGTGTGTGCTCTGCACCTCTAGATGAACTCATCAAACAGCATCTATGGAAAAGCCCATGGAACTCTCGCTGCCAGGCCAAGGTGATTACAATGTAAGGTGATAACAATAGTGAGTGTTTCTTGTGACATCAAGCATATCTTGTTTGTATTTTAAAGGTGTTTAAAGTACAAAATTACAGCTGGGCATGGTGGCTCACACCTGTAATCCAAGCATTTTGGGAGGCCGAGGTGGATGGATCATCTGAGCTCAGGAGTTTGAGACCACCCTGGGCAACATGGTGAAGCCCTGTCTCTACTAAAATACAAAAAAATTAGCCAGGTGTTGTTGCGGGCACCTGTTGTCCCAGATACTTGGGAGGCTGAGGCATGAGAATTGCTTGAGCCTGAGAGATGGAGGTTGCAGTGAGTTGAGATCTTGCTACTGCATACCAGCTTGGGCTACAAAGTGAGACTCTGTTCTGAAAAAGAAAAAAGAAAAAAAAAGCAGTACAAAATTACTTAAAATTTGATTTGTTGCAAAATGAGTACAGGTGCTAGAAAAGGAGCCTTTCATGAGAGTGTTTAATGGAATATGTCTCCTTGAGGACCCATCACAGTCTGCACGTGTTTGCGTGCCTACATCAGTATGAAAAGCTTTGCTTATAGCAAGAAATCTTATTTATTCAGCCTTCATCCAATTGTGTGTAACCACAGCCTCATTCTTATTATACAGATGCAGGATGGTTGAGTATGTGTGATTCTAGGTTATAATTATATAACCTAGGTGTTTACATGTTTTTGGTAAATATTTTACATGTTGTGGGCTATGTTGAATATGTTTCACAGCTGGTCCACTCCACCATTGTAGCCCTTAAGTAGCCATAGACAATACTTACACAAATGAGCATGACTCATTTTATTGATTTTATTGCTGTATGGTAAGTTACCACAAACTTAGGGGCTTAAAACAACATCCATTTATCTCACAGTTTCCATGGCCAGGAGTCAGCTAAGCTGAGTCCTGTGCTCAGGGCCTCTCAAGGCTGCAGTCAAGGTATCAGTAAGGGCTGCGGTCTCATCTGATGTTTGTGATGCTCTTCCAAACCCCAGGATTTATTGCAGAATTTATTTCCTTGCAGCTGGATAACTTGTGATAGCTTGCTTCTTTAAAACCAGCAGAAGAGCACATCTCAGTAGAAGGCTCAGATAGGGCCCAGCCCATCTTTTACTGGCTCACCCGATTAGATCAGGCCCACTCAAAATCATCTTTCTTTGATTAATCAAAGTCAACTGATTACGAAATTTAATTCCATCTGCAAAATCTCATCAGATTTGCTACACAAAGTAATATAATCACGGGAGCAAGACCCTGTCATATTCTCTGTCCCATCCACACTTGAGGGGAGGAAAGATTATGCAGAGTGTCTGTACCAGGGCATGGGAATATTGGGGCTACCTTAGAATTCTGTCTGCCACATTGGTGTTCAAATAAAACAGCAAATGTAAATAGCAGATAATTTTTCACCTGTCACAAAACTGTTTTCTTGTTTTGATTATTTTTCAATTATTTGAAAATGTTATAACCATTTTTAATTTGTGGGCTTGGAGGAAAAATAAACAAACCATGCACTGGACAGTATTTTGCTTGTGGGCTGTAGTTTGCCATTCCCTGATATAACCTGAAAAGTGGAAGGAGTTAGCCCAGATCGCCTGGTCAGAAGTAGTTCCCATAACCAGACGTTAGATCCGGATGACATGGCTGTGCAGTATGTGGGAGCAATGCTGAAGTTTAAGGGTGGCTTCTCTTGCAAGTTGCTTCCTGTGACCTGGCAGGATCTAACCTTAAACAGACAAGAGACCAAAGTTACTGACCTAAAGGCATCTTCTGTATGAGGACATGGGGACATCTAAGAAGCTGTGCTCACCGAACACCCCAGCTGGGAAGGCCCTAGATGCTTTCTGGTGTTGCCATCTTTGTGCTTATTGATGCAAGCTGTAGCTTTTTTGCATGTATCTTTTCCAGTGCTTATTTTCTTCAAGCCTGCCAACGAATCCTCTATAGGGCTACTGCAACTTCAGATAGTCCATCAAAGATCAGAGTGTTCTTTAGTTTTACTGGAAATGTAATTCTGCAGAAATGGAATTTAGGAACAACCATTAAGAACACTCATTGCTTTTCATATCACAAGGTAAATCATAACTTCAGATATTCAGATTGTACATCCAGGTAATATTCATATTATTTAAATCCAGATTTTCATCAGCACAAGTAAAAAGGGTGAAAAACATCCTTCTTCCAGGAGCACAACAAAACCATAATAGTATTGTGTATAACATTAGATCTTAGAATCATAATATATTTGTCTAGTCACAATTGTATTTGAACAATGTTTAAATGATGCTTGCGGCATGTTTTATTCCTAATGTTTCTGTTTTAGAAAGGCTGGGTTGCGAGCAATGGCTCACACCTGTAATCCCAGCACTTTGGGAGGCCGAGGTGGGTGGATCACCTGAGGCTAGGAGTTTGAGACCAGCCTGGCTAACATGGCAAAACCCCATCTCTACTAAAAATACAAAAATTAGCCAGGTGTAGTGGTGGGTGCCTGTAATCCCAGCTACTCGGGAGGCTGAGGCAAGAGAATCACTTGAACCCAGGAGGCAGAGGCTGCAGTGAACCGAGATTGCACCATTGCACTCCAGTCTGGACAACAAGAGTGAATCTCTGTTTAAAAAAAAAAAAAAAAAGTGGTGCTTGCCTGCCAGGCACTATTCAAATATCAATTTGTTCAAACCTCATTAGCCTTTTAAAGACAGTATTAATGTATATCATCCTTGATAAGAAAACTGAGACACTGAGCACAGTTATGTAACTTGGCAAGGATTTCCTGACTAGTAACTGACTAAACTCAGATTTGAACCCCACCAACTTCGTTCCAGATTCTGTGTTCTCAACCGTTATCTTCTGCTACCTCTTTAGTATATACTACTAGTAAAAAATCTTTTCTGACTATGCTGACATCGCTTATGATATACAAATAATAAGATAATGAAAACACGGAAATTAAAAATTCTTGAAGGTGACATCCCTCCAGGTGACTAACGTGCTCAATTAAATGACCATCTTTCCTCTGGTCTAAGCCTCAGCAGGCTTGTTGATTATCTTGTCAGTGTGTCATCCAATATTTCTTTTTTTATTTCCATGCAGTATTTCTAGTGCTAGCTTTGAGATTCTTTTCTAATAATGGCAATATCAGAATCTTGGTAGGGATCAGTTGCACGGTACAGATTTACAACAATTGTATTAATAATTCATCAGATTTTTTCAATTGATGTAGAAGTTGTTATTGTAAAATTATTCAAAATTTGTTACATTTTTATAATATGAGTGAAGACACTGAAATAATCGTGCAGTTTTATCAAAGACAAATTTGGTCCTATTCAAACATAAGATTTCTGATACAGATGCCTGTTCTCAGAAGAATACTAATAATGTTTCAACCATCACATGCTTAGTTTTTATCAGTTGAAAAAGTTCCATTGTCAAGACATTTTCCAATGACATTAAATCAAAACAATGCCATTGCAATTTTCCATGACACTTTTTCCAAAATGGAGGGACAGAATATTTCTCCATGTGAATCTTCGCATTTTAATCAGAATTAAGGAGAAAGATAAAAATGTGAATGGTTTCACTCTAAAAATAAAAAAAAAAGGTAGAATACAATTGCTAATAATGTTACATATTCATCGTGATATAGATTTAGTGAAACTGATTAAAGGGAATGGGAAATTAATTACCTGCTTGTAGAGGCACATATTGAAAAGCCTTTAACAGTTTTGCTTTCTTTGAAACAAACAAGCCAACAAACAAAAAAAGGCTGTGAAAAGGATGCTCTCAAAAAGGCATGGAATAATTTCTAGGATATTTTATTTTCTGTTGTTATGGAGACTTTTAAAAACAAAATTCTTATCTTATTTCTTAAATATTTGCTTACCAAATCGAAGCAGAAGAAAACAAAATCCTCTATAAAGATTTTCATGAAACAATATATTACTATCTGAATATTTCATACCACCTGGTATGACTGATTTATCGGATCATTTTTACTAACAGCTTTTGGGGATTACTAAAGAAATTGATACAAAATCTTCACTCAATTCAAATGAATTACTCAAACTTTCCAAGACATGTTTGGAAACAACAAAGAACAACTTCTTACTTTATAAATTGAATTCTACAAATGAGCACAAAAGTGGAACACCCTGCCATCCACTTCAACAGGAATTATGAAAATGACAAGACAAAAATTGCATCAACCCCTCTGTAATTTTTGGCAGAATTTTGTACTTATTCTTGTGTACCTATATTCTTATCCATAATAGGTGGTGGTCAAATGTATAACTCATAAAATTTGATTTTCTAATTTTTGAAGCTTTCTAAAAATAAATTCACAAATTAAAAGTATAATTTGTCAGAACATGAAGTCAAATTTGGGCTCTGGAAATGTAGTCGCCATGTGAGTGTTCTGGATCAGAAAGAGCACTCTGAGTCAGAAAGAGTGAAGCAAAGAAAGTCACAGTGGATGTAAATGAAAGAAATATGAGGTATGGGTAATTTGAGGATTAATGGGGGCTTTTTCTGTCCAGAAGAAATGCATTGCAGACGAGATGATTCTTGATAAGGTAATAATCGCTTACTATAGTCAAACTCTAAGTACTTCAGCCAGAAACTACTGAGCACAGGGAGAGAGCTATTAGGCATTGTTAAAGCAATTGATCGCTTCCATCATTATTTGTGTGGCTGGAATTTCACAATCAGAACTTATCATGCTGCATTATGAGGCTTGCTGAAATTCACAGATTTGTAGGGACAAATCGGCTGGATGTTTACAAAACTGTAAGGCTATCATTTGCGAATTGAACATCGACAGAGAGTAAAAAAACATCATAATGCACATACATTATCTAGGCACCCTGTGTTGGGATAATGCTTGTAAAGCTGACATTAGGCAGGAAGAAAAGAAATAAATAGTCTAACAGATCTGTTAGTTAGTGTTTTGGAACAACCAAAGGTTTCTGGCTGGGAGAATGGAAAACACTCTTATTTCCTAAATAGGAAGTTATGAAATGGTTCATTCATTCATCCACCAAATATTTACTAAGTGTATGCTATGTGCCAGGCACTGTCAAGGTGTGAAGAATACACTAGCAAACAAGACAAATTGCAGAGCTGAGGTACAGCAAAGGCACAGAGAGAGAGAAAAAATACTATTTTGTGACAGTTGGACTGACTATATGTAAAAAACACCCTTAAATTTTATGAAGAGGAGATGTCTAATAATACTGCTACTAGTAAATACCATCATTAACTATATGTAAAAAATACCCGTAAATTTTATAAAGCAGAGATGTCCAATAATATTGCCATTATTAAATACCATCATGTGTCATGTAAATATATAGGCAAACTTTAACTTTCTTTTGCATGAAAGTGATATCTGATTGATTGAGTGTGCTTTTTTTTTTGAGATGGAGTCTCACTCTGTCACCAGGCTGGAGTTCAGTGGTGTGATCTCAGCTCACTAACCTCCGCCTCCCGGGTTCAAGCGATTCTCCTCCCTCAGCCTCCTGAGTAGCTGAAACTACAGGTGCCTGCCACCATGCCCAGCTAATCTTTGTATTTTCAGTAGAGACGAGGTTTCACCATGTTGGCCAGGATGGTCTCGAACTCCTGACTTCAAGTGATCTGCCTGCCTCGGTCTCCCAAAGTGCTGGGATTACAAGCGTGAGCCACCACACCCTGCCGAGTATGCTTCTTTTTAAAAATGTAATATTTAACCTTTGCACACTCCCAGAAGTTTGTTCACCTAGTTTTTCAAGAAAATTTAGGTCCGTATACATGATCAACCACATTAAAACTGATTTGCAAAAAGGTGGATTTAACATATACAACCTAGAGAAATTCCAGCTTTGAGGAAAACACAAGGACACTCTATAGTTCCACTTGATACCTTCTTATAGTTAAAAGTGTTTCCAAGGAATCCTCCACAATTTTAAAAAATCTATTTCTGTTTTTGTTTGTTTGTAGTTTTTTTGTTTTGTTTTGAGACAGGGTCTCACTTTGTCACCCAGGTTGGAGTGCAGTGGCACGAACATGGCTCACTACAGCCTTGACCTTCCAGGCTCAGGCAGTCCTCCCACCTCAGCCTCCCAAGTAGGTAAGTAGGTGGACTTCAGGTGCACACCACCACACTCAGCTTTTTTTTTTTTTTTTTTTTTCCAGAGACGGGGTTTCGCCATGTTGACCAGGCTGGTCTTGAACTCCTGAGCTCAAGTGATGCAAACGCCTCAGCCTCCCAAAGAGTTGGAATTATAGGCATGATCCACCATACCCAGCCTATATTTCTAAGGTACTGAACTCTAAATGTTGGCATTATTTGTCAGAGGTACCCAGAAAATGTTCTGATAGTCTAAAAAGAACTAACCTTGAAAAGCAAATAAAAATTTCTAAGCACTTCATGCAGTGTTTGGTACTTGATAAATATTTGTTAAGTATTTGTAGACATGAGCAAGCAAATTGGATATGACAAATTAGCATCACAATTAGGTAGTAGGGGCAGATCCAGTTTTGTGGAACCTGAAGCTTATAAAATTTGGAAGCTCCCTTTGAAAAAGAAATACAAAATCATCCACATAAAATTAGGCATAAGGCCAGGCACAATGGCTCATGCCTCTAATCCCAGCACTTTGGGAGTCTGAGGTAGGATTGCTTGAGTCCAGTTTGTGGCCAGCCTGAGCAATATAGCAAGACCTTGTTCTCAAAAAAATAAAAAAAATTAGCCTGGCATGGTGGCATGTGCCTCTAGTCCTACCTACTTGAGAGGCTGAGATGGGAGGATTGCCTGAGCCCAAAAGTTTGAGGCTGCAGTGAGCTATGATTGTGCCACTGCATTCCAGCCTAGGTGACACAGGGATACCCTGTCCCTACAAAAATAAATAAAATAAGTAAAGTAAAATATAATTGGACATTAAAGTGAGTATTTATTTAGAATGAGAAAATAAATCACTATAAATTTTTTTCAGCTTTATTTGAAGTATAATTGACAAAAAGTGAATGAGTATATTTACTGTATATAACATGATGTGTTGATATAGGTATGTGCTGTATGTCATTCTCTTCTGCTTAAAGCACACCTTCTCATCCTCTTCATCCAACCAATCATTCATCTTTCAAAATGCTCCTCATCTATCACCCCTTCAAGGAGGCCTTCCCTGACACTCCCAAAGGCTGGGTTAGGTCCCACCGCGTATGCTCCCAAGACATCATCTGTACCGTGACACTTACTGCATTGACTGGCTGGCTATTCATCTTCTGAATTCCCAACAGCTGCAGCATAGGTCCTAAAAGAGAGGACCTATGTCTTTTATCTTTATATTTCAGTGTTTAGTGCCCAGTAAACATACAATAGCTGTTTGTTGAATGAGTAAATGAGATTTATTGACTTTATTTGGCATCAAACAAGTCCAAACCCTAGTGATCTCAAATCCGTCATCATATTCTGCACAAACTGATTGAATATCGATCCCCTGCCATTGCTTCAAGTTTAAAAAAAAAAACCTTTTGAAAATATGATGTGCAGGATCGGGCACAGTGGCTCACGCCTATAATCCCAGCACTTTGGGAGGCCAAGGCAGGCCAGTTTCCTGAACTCAGGAATTCGAGACCAGCATGGGCAACAGAGTGAAACTCAGTATCTACTAAAATACAAAAAATTATCAGGGTGTGGCAGCAGGCACCTGTAGTCCCAGCTACTTGGGAGACTAAGGCAGGACAATTGCTTGAACCCAGGAGGCGGAGGTTGCAGTGAGCCGAGATCATGTCACTGCACTCCAGCCTGGGAGACAGAGCAAGATTCCATCTAAAAAAAAAAAACAAAAAAGAAAATATTGTGTGCAGCTATAAAACAACAAAACTGGTTCTATAGTACATGCATAAATATCAGGCTCATTATTTTATAATCATCCTTTATAAATGAAAATTTGAAATGACTGAGCTGCAGTCAGACTTGAACACAGGCTTCAAGAATTATAACTTCATTTCCTACTATAAAATTAATTGTTTCCATTGAAAACATTGGAAAGAAACAGGCTGGTCTAGAGAAGACTTGAAAAAATATTTGATTTCATTTCTGTTAAAACTTTACCTGGTTTGTCCCTATGTCTTAATCTCCAAGTTCTGTTTTCAGTGGAATCCATATCTGTGTCATCCGAGACTTACTGTTGACATCAACGTGCTGCATACATAAGACTCTACTCAATTTATTTAATTCCACAAAAGTTTACTGAATATTTTCTATTCTAATTTTGCCAGCATTACGATCAGGTTATAGGAGTCAAGGTTTTGTAGGCAATATTTTGTTTTCTAGTCATTCATTTCTCTTTCTTTCCTTTTTTTTTTTTTTTTTTTGAGATGGAGTTTTGCTCTTGTTGCCCAGGCTGGAGTGCAGTGTTGCAATCTCAGCTCATTGCAACCTCTACCTCCCAGGTTCAAGCAATTCTCCTGCCTCAGCTTTCCAAGTAGCGGGGGCTACAGGCTCCCGCCACCATGCCCGGCTAGTTTTTGTATTTTTAATAGAAACAGGTTTCACCATGTTGGCCAGACTGGCCTCAAACTTCTGACCTCAGGTGATCCCACCCACCTCGGCCTCCCAAATTTCTGAGATTACAGGCATGAGCCACCGAGCCTGGCCCATTTCTTTATTCAACAAATTATGTGAAGCTTTCACTGTAAGTTCATAAGACGTTGTTCTAATTGACATAGAAGGAAAAAAGGATCGATAGATTTCTGATTTTATGGGAATCATAATTTAATTAGGGAGATAAGATATGCAGACATAACATGTTTACCATCAACACTAAAGTTTAATAGCAACATGAGCCAATTATGTAAGAACTCTCCTATGATCACATCATCCCGGGCTCTGCCAGGCTCTCCCTGGGTTGGTGGTTTCAGCCTCACAGGAAGCCAGGTTGTGCTAGAAAGAAAGTTTCAGAAACAGGCTAGTGTTTGAAAATGGCGCAAGTTCCTAGCCTCAGTTGCTTCATTTTATGTACTCATAGAATTCTGAGGAAATGTATGTCTCCCTGTTTAACTCTCTCTTCTGCGTAGAAAATGCCCTCAGTGGGCTCAGTGGGTAAGAGTGCCACAGGCGAGCATAGTAACCCTGACAGTCCCTTACAAGGTTGGCAGAGAAACACAGCTACTACCACTGCTGTGGTCTCTGAGTCTGTTTGTTTGACATCTGCAACAGGTATTTTATTTTATTTTATTTGTTTTGAGATGGAGTCTGGCTCTGTTGCCTAGGCTGGAGTGCAGTAGCGAGATCTCAGCTCACTGCAACCTCTGCTTCCCGGGTTCAAGCAATGCTCACTCGGCTCACTGCCTCCCAGGTTCAAGCAATTCTCCTGCCTCAGCCTCCTAAGTAGCTGGCCTTACAGGCACCTGCCACAACAGCTGACTAATTTTTGTACTTTTAGTAGAAACAGGGTTTCACAATGTTGGCCAGGCTGGTCTCAAACTCCTGACCTCAAGTGATCCACCTGCCTAGGCCTCCCAAAGTGCTAGGATTAAAAGCATGAGCCACCACGCCCAGCCCAGATTTATTTTTTTAAACGAATGGATTTTGAGAGGGAACAATATGGGGCAGAAGTATGGAATAGAAAATAAATACAAATGTGAGCTGCTTTTCTAGCTGTTTTATAACCACAACAAACTAGTTCAGAGAATGCCCTGTACAAAACACAATAAAGGTTCAAAGATGAAGGTGTTCCATTAGCAAGGCTGCAAATGTCCCTCTCTGGTATTTGGAACTGAGGCTACAGTCCTTGTTTTTGGATGGATCACTGCATGTGTGGCACAGTCCACGCTTTGGGGAGTTGAGAGGAGTCGCCAGATTTCTCAGTCTGTAAAGTATGGCGTTGGTGATGACAAGATTTCCACTCTTCTCTGTGGGATCAGGAAGGGAGTGCATTCTCCACCCACCACCAAGCTTAATTGAGGGGAAGATTTCAAGAAGTTTTGTAGCTTGGGGGTGTCTGCAGCAAAAGGAGAATGGCATCTTGCTGACTGGCTGAGCCATCCCTGGCCACCCAGAAGCTGCTATTGGAGAAGAATGGGGTGTGTTGAGTGAGTTATTGGGGGAACCTAAGCTGAGGGTGGTACTCAACCATAGAAATTAGTGCCATTTCTGGCTCTTGCCTGGAATCCCAGCACTTTGGGAGACCGAGGCTGGCAGATCACTTGAGGTCAGGAGTTTGAGATCAGCCTGGCCAACGTGCTGAAACCCCATCTCTACTAAAAATACAAAAATTAGCTGGGCATGGTGCTGTATAATCCCAGCTACTCAGGAGGCTGAAGCAGGAGAATCGCTTGAACCCAGGAAGTGGTGGTTGCAGTGAGCTGAGATGGTGCCACTGGGCAACAGAGTGAGACTCCAGATAAAAAAAAAAAAGAAATTAGTGCCACTTCAACAAGTGGGGATAGTAGTGCCCAAACTAGCTGAGGGAAAGATGTAGGGAAACACCCACATTCCCAGAGGCTCCTGGAAGAAGTGGAGGAGGACCTCAGTGCTTCCATGCTTACTGGAAAGAGCAGAATGTTGGAGGGGGAGCCAGGCCCGAGTGCCCTGGTGAGTTCAGGCAGACAATGCCTTAGAGAAGTGGCTGAAGGCATGGATTCCTGGTGGTGCCCCTTTTTGAGTTGATCTTTAGAAGCAGTAGTGCTGGGGTGAAGGTGAGCTTTACCTCAGGAAACCACTTCCATCATCAGCACAAGAAACTACCACATAAAGCCAGACCCAATCAGAATGAGGCCTGAGAGCCTCCTGCTGTGGTGCCCTCTCCCACCAGAGAAGCCAGCTTTGCGGGTGGGGGCTGGAGATGTATTAGAGTAACACCAAGCCCGCACCCTAGTGCCTGTGCTAGGGCAAAGAAAGGGCAAGACATGAGATTTGAAGCACCTTTAGGATAAGCTTGGCTGGGATTTTAATAATCAAAAGTGATTGCAAGTAATAAAGTCTGAGGGATCTGTGGGGACTGCTCCCGTGTGCGGCCCCTAGGAAATGGGCCTTGCCATACAGTGAGCTTGAGCCCGGACACAGATCCCTGGTTGGGGGAGTCAAGCTGAGGGAAAGCAGGAACCGAGAGAGGGACTATGCTATTCAAAATAATTAACAGACATTACTTTATGGATATGAGGACTTGGGAGGCATCGTGTCCACTTTCGGCTCCTTATGGTTTATTGCTTGATTGTGTCCATTTTGGACCCTTGTTACCTTCATTGTAAAATATTAACTTAAGTATTTACACTGTAACTTACTTACTATAACTTACTGGGCATAACTGTAACTTGCTTACCTTGTGACTTAAGTATTTACAATTGTTAAGTACTTACCGGGCGTAACTGACTTACTGGGCTTAACTTACTTACTGGGCATAACTTAGTGGGTGTAACTTGCTTACTGTAACTTAAGTATGTTGATCTGGCATAAACAACATTAACTTCAGAAAAGTATATAATGGAACATATTGCAAAAATAAAATTGCTGCTTGGACATAGACTAAGCCAGCCCTCCAGACTCCGCTTTTCTTTTTTCTTTCACTTCCGCGCACTCTCTCCCTCAGGTTGAACGAGACATCTACGTTGGTGGTCTCAGGGACTCCCGCAGGTTGGTAGCCCCCTGGCAGACGTGCCAGACCCCAACAAAAGTCTGCCCAAAATGTCACTGAGGAATGAAGGAAGGGAATTAACATCACAAAGTTGGAAGTAGTAATGGTAAAATATGAAATGATTCCATATTTATACCACTATTGTGAGTCCTTAACATACTACAAGCCCACCTGGGAGACACACCCAGGAGCAGAGCTGCTCATCTTCAGGGAATGAGTGAGTTTGGGTAAGGAGTGCATCAGCAGGGACAGTGCTGGCCAAAGACCAGAGCTGCCTCCCCCAACTCCACTCATCCCATAGGCTTCTCCAAATATGACTCCCAGGATCCCTCTACAACCCCAGTAGACAGAAGAGACTCCAGGCTGGGCGCGGTGGCTCATGCCTGTAATCCCAGCACTTTGGGAGCCTGAGGTGGGTGGATTACGAGGTCAGATCGAGACCATCCTGGCTAACATGGTGAAACCCCATCTCTACTAAAAATGCAAAAAATTAGCTGGGTGTGTTAGCACATGCCTGTAGTCCCAGCTACTCAGGAGGCTGAGGCAGGAGAGTCCCTTGAACCCGGGAGGTGGAAGTTGCAGTGAGCCGAGATTGCACCACTGTACTCTAGCCTGGGCAACAGAGCAAGACTCCATCTCAAAAAAAAAAAAAAAAAGAGAGACTCTAGTTTAGGAGGATGAGCCCTTAGATCAAATCAAATTAAGTTGAATTTTAAAAGGATGCCCTCATAGTGTCTGGAGCCAGAATCCTGTGTTTTCTTGGCCAAGTTTTTCTACCTCAATTTCTTCACCTGTAAATTGAGGATGATGAAAGAATCTTCATTGTGGGGTTGTTTTGAAGAAAATGAGTTTATGTTTATAAAGCACTTTGATATGGTTTGGCTTTGTGTCTCCACTTAAATCTCACGTTAAACTGTACTCCTCAGTGTTGAAGGAGGGGCCTGGCGGGAGGTGGTCGGATCCTGGGGCGGATGTCCCCCTTGCTGTTCTTGTGATAGTGAGCGAGTTTTCATGAGGTCTGGTTGTTTAAGTGTGTAGCACCTCCCCTTTAGCTCTGTTCCTCCTGCTCTGGATGTTAAGATGTGCTGCTTCCCCTGTGCCATCCACCATGATTGTGGGTTTCCTGAGGCCTCTCCAGCCATGCTTCCTGTAGAGCCTATGGAATCATGAGCCAACGAAACCTCTTTTCTTTATAAATTGCCCAGTCTCAAGTAGTTCTATATAGCAGTACGAGAATGTAGTAATACACACTTAAAACAATAACTTGCATATAGTAACGTGAAAGGTATGAAATATACCTATTTTGTAAGTAAAAGAAACATAAATATAGGCCAGGTCAGTGGCTCATGCCTCTAATTCCAGTATTTTGGGAGGCTGAGGCAGGCAGATCACTTGAGATCGGGAGGTTGAGACCAGCGTGGCCCACATGGTAAAACCCTGTCTCTACTAAAAATACAAAAATTAGCCAAGTGTGGTGGTACGTGCCTGTAATCCCAGTTACTCAGAAGGCTGAGGCATGAGAGTCGTTTGAACCTAGGAGGCAGAGGTTGCAGTGATCTGAGATCATGCCACTGCACTCTAGCCTGGGCCTGGGTGACTGAGTGAGACTCCGTCTTAAAAAAACCACATAAACACAAAGTAATGGAATGTTTCTTGCCTGCCCAAATTCATATAAGTAAAAATCATGCCTGCAACGTCTGATTGTAAGGAGCTTAGAAATTGCCACTATCCGAACAACATGTAAAAAACAGAACAAACTAAAAAACTATCAACTCTACTTAGATTCATCAGAGAACCGAGGTCACAGGGCAAACCACTGCCCCCAGAATTGGAGAGACAGATGGGTGAACACAGAGAACCACAACTTCTCAGAGGAGAAACACACAAACGGAAACCTCTGCAGAAACCAGGGCTGAGGGGGGAAAACCTAAAATGTAATTTATGAATTTTCTGGAGACTCGGTGCAGACCATTCTCAGGGTTAAAAACTCTGGGCGCTCCTTTCATAAGGAGACCCCCACACTTCTGCCAGTTTTACCTCCAAGAGGTCTACCAGGTCCTCACAGTAAATACTGGAGAAAATACCCTCATGCTTCCAGCTAGGGGTGGGAAAAAGAGACCATTTTGAAATACATGAGCATTCTATTCCTCTGAAAAAACTCTGACCAGAGCCTAACCCACTGGGGTTATCTATCAGAGCCGAATCTACTTGGGCAGGGAGTGAAACAGTCAATGCAGGCTCCCTCAAGCCTTCCCAGTGGGGGAAGGGAAATACCTAAGTCCAGCCCCCTCTAGCCTTCCTTTCCCACTGTCAGTATCAGTCAGGGTTCTCCATAGAAATAGAACTAATAGGATAGATGTATATATAAAGGGGAGTTCATTAAGGGGTATTGACTCACATGTTCACAAGGTGAGGTCCCACAATAGGCCCTCTGCAGGCTGGAGAGCCAGGAAGCCAGTCCAAGTCCCAAAACCTCAAAAGGAGGGAAGCCAACAGTCCAGCCTTCAGTCTGTGGTCGAAGGCCTGAGAGTCCAAAGCTTCACCTCCTGTTACAAATCTTCAAAAAAATTTCTTCAGAGTCTTGATCCTACTTGTTTAAAATTTTCATTAAAAGGGCCAGGCGTGGTGGCTCATGCCTGTAATCCAGCACTTTGGGAGGCTGAGGCTGGCGGATCACGAGGTCAGGAGATCGAGACCAACCTAGCCAATATGGTGAAACCCTGTCTCTACTGAAAATACAAAAATTAGCTGGGCATGGTGGCACGCACCTGTAATCCCAGCTACTCAGGAGGCTGGGACGGGAGAGTTGCTTGAACCAAGGAGTCAGAGGTTGCAGAGCCAAGCCTGGTGACAGAACAAGGCTCCATCTCAAAAAAAAAAAAAACATTAAAAGCTCTGCTCTTGTCTGCACCTGATTTGGTGCAATGGTTCTGGCACTCATTGAATGAAAACTTTATTCTACTTAATTTTTTGTAATTGTGTGAACTGAGCCCACTGATATGTCTATCATGTTGGCAGTTTCTGCTGTTACTCATCAGTTCTTTTCAATTAGGGCACAAAGGTTAATTTTTTCTCTCAAAATGATGTAGATGGTCTGCTACTATGAGCTTCATCTTCAACATCATCTCATCTCTTCTTTTTTTTCTTTTTGAGATGGCGTCTAGCTACCTTGCCCAGGCTGGAGTGCAGTGGTGCAATCTCAGCTCACTGCAGCCTCCACCTCCTGGGTTCAAGCAGTTCTCCTGCCTCAGCCTCCCAAGTAGCTGGGAATACAGGTGTGCACCACCATGCCCAGCTAATTTTTATAGTTTTAGTAGAGATGGGGTTTCACTACGTTGACCAGGTTGGTCTTGAACTCCTGACCTCAGGTGATCTGCCTGCCTCAGCCTCCCAAAGTGCTGGAATTACAGGTGTGAGCCACCACGAATAGCCTCATCTCTTCTTACAATGAGTTACCTATTTGTGAACTGCTGATTTGTTCGGGGTTTTGTCCCCAAACACTTTTCATAATACATCAGTGATTTCACCATTCTTCCATCCAAACTTCACCACGACATTGATGTCTGTTCTTCAATTTTAGCAGATCTCATGTCGCTCTGATACAGGACCTTTTCAAACTGATGTTTGCCCTTCTTAGTGCCTCAAACTAGATCCTGTTCAGATATTTAGTAACAAGCTAGTACTAGTTTATTTTGGTTCAAAAAAATTGAAATCCTTGCATAGTTTTTTTCATAATGCAAATTTTCCGTGAACTTTTTTTTTTTTTTTTGGAGACTGAGTCTTGCTCTTGTCACCCAGGCTGGAGTGCAGTTGGCTCACTGCAACCTCTGCTTTCCAGGTTCAAGCAATTCTCCTGCCTCAGCCTCCCAAGTAGCTAGGATTACAGGTGTGCGTCACCATGCCTGGCTAATTTTTGCACTTTAGTAGGGATGGGGTTTCACTGTGTTGGCCAGGCTGGTCTTGAACTCCCTAACCTCAGGTGATCTGCCTGCCTTGGCCTCCCAAAGTGCGGGGATTACAGGCATGAGCCACTGCACCCAGTCTCCATGAACTTTTAAAGACCCCACATGGTGTGATTTAAAATGAACTTGGATTAGCGTTAATATATATTGTAAATTCTAGGGCCTCAAAAGTACATAAATATAGTCTATTCATCAAATGCTGCTGGAACAACTGAATATTCATGTGCAAAAAAATGAGTCTAGACATAGACCTTACACTATCCACAAAAATTATTTTAAAATGTATCATACAGCTAGATGTAAAATGCAAAACTATAGAACTCCTAGAAGGTAACGTAAGAGAAAACCTAGATGTCCTTGGATGTAAAGATTACTTTTAAAGATTGAAAATCCAAGCCACGAGAGGACTCAAGATGGCGCTGTGAGAACAACCCAGGATTGGAGCTCGCGTTGAATCCACAAACGGTGAGTCACAGCTGCATTTCCAGACTGATCTTTGTTGCCCACAGAACGGGGAAACTCCCAAGTATAAAAAGACACGGGACGCCAGGCAGTAGGTCTGCCTGGTGAAGCCGGCAGCCGCGGCGGCTGTGGCCGGCCCTACCCAGCAATCCCCACAGGGCACGCTTGTCCGGGTGCCTTGTTGAACCGGCAACCTGAGACTTGAGAGGGCTGGACTTGAGACTGAACGAGACTTGGACAGTAGCCCAGCCCAGGGGATTGCAGGGAGAGATCGTTTGGGATACCCAGTGGGACAAACAAAACCGCGATTTCAAACTATCCCGAGCAGACGGTCGGAGACACTCTGTGGGGGAGGGGCGTCCACCACTACCGAGGCAACCCGCCCCAACTGAGATACACGCCCACTGCTGACGCAGCCAGCCGTTGCCGAGGCAACCCGTCCCTACTGAGATACACGCCCACTGCTGACGCAGCCTGCCGTTGCTGAGGCAACACGCTACAACAAAGAGACTCCGCCACAGGGCATGGCGGAGACCACAGCAGAGCCTGCAGGAACAGGGCGAATCACACAACAGCAGGGCGGAGCCTCGGCAGCCAAACAGTGGCTAGTCTGCCTTCTAGCTGGGCAGGACACCTCATTGAACATCCAAAAATAAAGCCCAAACCCCTCAACACAGAGCATTTGAGGAAAAAAAAAAAAAGGGTTTTTTAATGAGCTCTGTTGCAGCAGAATCAAACATAGCAGCCTAACAGCCCTGAAGGAACAACAGAGCGCACAGCTCAGCGATTAAGCCCCTATAAAGTACAAACAGTCTCCTCAAGCAGCTCCCTGACCCCGCTATATCCAAAAGACTGACATTAGGCAGGCATCATCCTGGGACAAAGATAGCAGAAAAAGAAACTGGTAGCATCCCTCGCTGTGCCACAGCTGCTAGAGGTGCACCCCAGACAAGCAGGGTCTGGAGCCGACCTCAGCAGTCATACAGCAAAGGGGCTAGACTGGTAGAAGGAAAACCAAGCAACAGAAATACTTCATCATCAACATTCTGGGTGTCCACTCAGAGACCCAATCGAAAAGTCAGCAACTACGCAGACGACCAGCAGACAAATCCACAAAGATGGGGAGAAACCAGCGCAAAAAGGAGGAAAACACCCGAAACCAGAACACCTCGCCTCCTAGAAAGGACCAAAACTCCTCACCAGCAAGGGAACAAAGCTGGACGGAGAATGACTGTGACGAAATGACGGAATTAGACTTCAGAAGATGGATAATGAGAAACTTTTGTGAGCTAAAAGATCATGTATTAAATCAATGCAAAGAAACTAAGAACCTTGAAAAAAGATTTGAAAAAAGATTCGAGGAAATGATAACAAGAATGGATAACTTAGAGAGGAATATGAATGAATTAAAGGAGCTGAAAAACACAATACGAGAACTTCGCGAAGCAAACACAAGTTTCAATAGCCGAATTGACCAAGCAGAAGAAAGAATATCTGAAGTCGAAGACCAACTCAATGAAATAAAACGAGAAACCAAGATCAGAGAAAAAAGCGCAAAAAGGAATGAACAAAGTCTCCAAGAAATGTGGGACTATGTGAAAAGACCTAACCTACGTTTGATAGGTGTACCAGAAGGGGACAAAGAGAATGAATCCAAGCTGGAAAATACTCTTCAGGACATCATCCAGGAAAATTTCCCCCACCTAGCAAGACAAGCCAACACTCAATTGCAGGAAATACAGAGAACACCACAAAGATTTTCCGCAAGAAGAGCAACCCCAAGGCACATAATCGTCAGATTCAACAGGGTTGAAATAAAGGAGAGAATACTAAGGGCAGCCAGAGAGAAAGGTCAGGTCACCCACAAAGGGAAGCCCATCAGACTCACAGCAGATCTCTCGGCAGAAACACTACAAGTCAGAAGAGAGTGGGGGCCAATATTCAACATTCTTAAAGAAAAGAACTTTCAACCCAGAATTTCATATCCAGCCAAACTGAGCTTCAGAAGTGAAGGAAGAATAAAATCCTTTGCGAACAAGAAAGTACTCAGAGATTTTGTCACCACCAGGCCTGCTTTACAAGAGCTCCTAAAAGAGGCACTACACATAGAAAGGATCAACCAGTACCAGCCATTCCAAAATCACACTGAATGCTAAAGAGCTTCAACATAATGAAGAATCTACAACAACTAACAGGCAAAACAGCCACTTAGCATCAAAATGGCAGTATCAAATTCACACATAACAATATTAACCCTAAATGTAAATGGACTAAATGCACCAATCAAAAGACACAGACTGGCAAATTGGATAAAAATCCAAAACCCATCAGTGTGCTGTATCCAGGAAACCCATCTCACATGCAAGGATACACAAAGGCTCAAAATAAAGGGATGGAGGAAGATTTACCAAGCTAATGGAAAGCAAAAAAAAGCAGGAGTTGCAATTCTCATCTCTGATAAAATAGACTTTAAAGCAACAAAGATCAAAAGAGACAAAGAAGGCCATTACATAATGGTAAAAGGATCGATACAACAAGAAGAGCTAACGATCCTAAACATATATGGACCCAATGCAGGAGCACCCAGATACATAAGGCAAGTTCTTAATGACTTACAAAAGGACTTAGACTCCCACACAATAATAGTGGGAGACTTTAACACTCCACTGTCAATACTAGACAGATCAACCAGACAGAAAATCAACAAGGATATCCAGGGCTTGAACTCAGACCTGGAGCAAGCAAACCTGATAGACATTTACAGAACTCTCCACCCCAAATCCACAGAATACACATTCTTCTCAGCACCACATCACACCTACTCTAAAACTGACCACATAATTGGAAGTAAGAGGATGTGGAGAAAAAGGAACACTTTTACACTGTTGGTGGGAGTGTAAATTAGTTCAACTATTGTGGAAGACAGTGTGGCGATTCCTTAAGGCCTTAGAAATAGAAATTCCATTTGACCCAGCAATCCCATTACTGGGTATATATCCAAAAGACTATAAATCGTTCTACTATAAGGACACATGTACACGAATGTTCATTGCAGCACTGTTTACAATAGCAAAGACCTGGAATCAACCTAAATGCCCATTGATAATAGACTGGATTGGAAAAATGTGGCACATATACACCATGGAATATTATGCAGCAATCAGAAATGATGAGTTTGTGTCGTTTGTAGGGACATGGATGAATCTGGAAAACATCATCCTCAGCAAACTGACACAAGAACAGAAAATGAAACACCGCATATTCTCACTCATAGGCGGGTGATGAAAAATGAGAACACATGGACACAGAAAGGGGAGTACTAAACACTGGGGTCTATTGGGGGGAAAAGGGGAGGGCCAGTGGGAGGGGGAGGTGGGGAGGGATAGCCTGGGGAGAAATGCCAAATGTGGGTGAATGGGAGAAGAAAAGCAAAGCACACTGCCATGTGCGTACCTACGCAACTGTCTTGCATGCTCTGCTCATGTACCCCAAAACCTATAATCCAATAAAAAAATTAAAAAAAAAAAAAAAAAGAAAATCCAAGCCACAATCCATGAAGGAAAGAACTGATAAGTTATACTTTCTTGAAGTTAAAATTACTCCTGCTCTGAAAAAGACAATGCCAAGGTAATGAGAAGACAAATCACAAACTGGGAGAAAATATTTGTAAAAGACACATCCGATAAAAGATTGTTATCCAACATATGCAAAGAACTCTTAAAACCCAACAGTGAGGCCCAGTGAGGTGGCTCATGACTGTAATCCCAGCACTTTGCTGGCCAAGATAGGCAGATCACCTGAGGTTGGGAGTTTGAGACCAGACTGACCAACATGGAGAAACCCCATCTCTACTAAAAAAACAAAATTATCCAGGTGTGGTGGTGCATGCCTGTAATCCCAGCTACTTGGGAGGCTGAGGCAGAAGAATCACTTTAACCCGGGAGGTGGCCGTCGTGTTGAGGCAAGATTGCACCATTGTACTCCATCCTGGGCAACAAGAGCGAAACTCAATCTCACAAAAAAAGAAAAAAAAATACAAAATCAGCTTGGCGTGGTGGGTGGGCCCCTGTAATCTCAGCTACTCGGGAGGCTGAGACAGGAGAATTGCTTGAACTCAGAAGGTGGAGTTTGCAGTGAGCTGAGATTGCATCACTGCACTCCAGCCTGGGTGACAGAGTGAGACTCTGTCTCAAAAAAAACAAAACAACAACAAAAAAATCCCAACGAGAAAACAACCCAACTTAAAAATGGGTAAAAGACCTGAATGGGTGTCTCATAAATGAAGATACACAGGTGGCAATTATGTATATAAAAAGATGTTCAAAAGTCTATGGCATTTGGGAATTGTAAATTAAAACAGTAAGAGAGTACTATACAACTGTTAGAATGGCCAAAATCTAAAATGTTGACAACATCAAATGCAGGTGAGGATGTGAAGCAATAGTAACCTCATTCGTTGCTGGTGGGAATGCAAATGGAATAGACATTTTAGAAAACAGTTTAGCTGGCAGTTTCTCATAAAACTAAACATACAATTTATCATTTAATATTGTATGGCAGTGTATTCTTACCATACAATCCAGCAGTCATGTTCCTCGATATTTATCCAAATGAACTAAAAAGTATGCCCACACAAATCATGCACATGGAGGCTTGTAGCAAGTTTATCCATACTTGTTCACACTTGGAAGCAACCAAGATGTCCTTCAATAGGAGAATGAATAAACTGTGATATACATCCAGAAGATGGAATATTATTCAGTACAAAATGAAATGAGCTATCAAGCCCTGAAAAGACACAGAGGAACCTTAAATGCATATTACTCAGTGAGAGTCCGATCTGAAAAGGCTACATACGTTGTGAGTCCAACTGTGTGACACCCTGGAAGAGGCAAAATATGAAGACAGGAAAAGGATCAGGGTGCAGGAAGGGGGATGAATTTTTAGGGCATGGAGAATTGTTAGGGCAATGAAGCTATTTTGTATAATTATGTAATAATGGATATCTGTCATACGTTTGTAAAAACACATACAGCTTACAACACTGAGAATGGACCCTCGTGTAAACAGACGATGGACTTAAGTTGATAATGATGTGTCAGTGTAACAAATCTACCAATCTGGTGCAGGTGTTCCAGGAAAGTGGTCTAGACGCAGAACACGAAAGAGAGTTCTTGGATCTCCCTTCTTATACAAGAAAGAACTTGGCACAGAGTCCAACAAAATACAGTGAAACCAAGTTTATTGGAGAAGTAAAGAAACAAAGGAACGACTACTCCATAGGCAGAACAGGATGTTCCCAAAAGCGAGAGGAAGAAGCTGCCCACCTTTATGTACAGTGCTTGTTTATATATGACAAAGGAAAAAAGTCACGGGGGAGGTGTGCTCTACTCCAAGGGCTTGTGAGGAAGGATTCTTAATCTTTGTGTAACTACGGACTTTTAAGAACCTATATTATTATCTTTAAAGTGAGACTTAGTCTCAAATGAAGAATGCTTTTGTCCTAAGATATTAGAACATCAGGACGTTTCCTTGGTCTCTATTAAGTCCTGGGCCTGTTCGGTAAACATTATTAATCTGTTCCCTTAACTGTAAACATCTTGTGACTAAGAATGCCTACTCCTGGGAATGGAGCTCAGTAAGTGTCAGCCTCACTTTATCCAGGCCCCCACTCAAGATGGGGTGGCTGTGGTTGGAAGGCTCCTGACACAGTAGTGGGGGAAGGGATGGGAGTGGGGAACAAGTGTTGTACAGGACTTCTCTGTACTTTATGTTCATCTTTGCTGTGAGCCTAAAAGTGCTCTAAAAAAATAAAGTTTATTAGTTGTTAAAAATCATGCCTGCTACAATTCCTTTAGGCTTAATTCCTAGAAGTAGATTTGTTAGAACAAAATAATTTGGTTTTTAAAATTTCTGATAGGCTGGGTGCAGTGGCTCATGCCTATAATCACAGCACTTTGGGAGGCTGAGGTGGGCAAATCATTTGAGGTCAGGAGTTCAAGACCAGCCTGGCCAAGATGGTAAAATCCCATCTCTACTAAAAATACAAAATTAGCCAGGCGTGGTGGTGTGCGCCTGTAATCCTAGCTACTTGGAAGGCTGTGGCATGAGAATCACTTGAACCAGTGGAGATTGCAGTGAGCTGAGATGGTGCCATTGCACTCCAGCCTGGTGACAGAGCGAGACTTGGTCTCAAAAAAAAAAGAAAGAAAATTCTGATACATGTCATAAATTGCCCTTTAGTAAAAGACATATGTCCTAAATTATATATAATTTTTTACTTCAAAACCCTGATTCACATCTATGTATATATGTATCTTAGCCATGATCAAGGCAACTTTTGATTATCACAAGGAAGGAGGAAAATCCTTTTTATTGGTAACTCTTTAAACTAATTGCCAATTAGAAAAAATTTACATCGACCTATAATCTGGAACTACCAGACCCCCCAAACCCTGACAGTGTCCCACCTTCCTGGATCGGGCCAATGTATTTCTTGAATGTATGTGATTGAAATCTCAGGTCTCCCTAAAATGCATAAAACCAAGCCCCACCCCGACTGCCTTGGGCGCATTGTTCTCAGGATCTCCTGAGGGCTGTGTCACAGGCCCTGGTCACTCACATTTGACTCAGAATGAACAAATGAACCTCTTCAAATATTTTACAGAGTTTAACTCTTTTTGTTGGCACATCTGAATCAAATTTCCAATTCTCTAGGAATTCTGCCTTCACGTTCTCACTATCTGAGGTGCTGGTTTCGAACTCCTGACCTTGTGATCTGCCGGCCTTGACTTCCCAAAGTGCTGGGATTACAGATGTGAGCCACTGTGCCCAGCTGGACAAGATTGCTCTAATGCATAGCTGAGAACTAAAACATCCACCCCCGCTGAGAACAGAAAGCACAAAGCACTGTTAAATATTGCTTTCTCTTAGCACGGTAAGTAATAAACTCAGCCTTGTCTTGTCAACAGGTTGTACTGATGACATTTTGTAGCCAAAAAGTTTGACATGGGGGAATTGGGAATCCCTGAAATATTAGCGAGAATGCTGAAGTTGATGTCAGATGACTTATCATGATTTTAATTTATTTTAATTATCTGGGTCCTAGCTCTATTGCATATGAACTAAGTGACCTTGGTCAAGTTCCTTAGCCTCTCTGACTCTTAATCTTTTGTAAAAACAAGAGTTTGTGGTATCTCATCTTTGCCTCAGGGCCATTATAGGCCTCAAGGAAAATGATGTCTCTCAAAGTGGTCTGCAACCTAGAAAATTCTCTCTAAATATAACATTATATATATAAACTGACAATCATAGTTTACATTTTTTTTCCATTTAGTCTTTACTTGAAATGCATAGCTTATAGTTTTTGAGCACCTGCTATAGGATCAGAAAATACATGGCTCTTGGACCCTGCCCCCGTTTTTACTGCCTAAAGCAGACATTTCGACTCAAGTGCAGTGGTCATTCCTGTAGCAGGCCTGATGACCTCAGATTCCTCCCTGTCACAGCACTCTAATGTCACCAGGAATTGATTCTGGCTGGCACTCTTGATAAAACCTATTTGTCATCCTGGCCAATGTAGAGGCAAGGAGAATTTCTTCCCTACACTGAAGGTTAGAGTTGAAGACATTGAAATGAATTGACAATAGACAGATTAGCAGGAAACAAAGTTATACAAATGTATTAACATGAACATGGACATAAGAGTCCTGTAAATATAGGACTCAAAGAAGAGCCAGATGACTAAAATATTTATACTGTGCAGAAAGGAATACAGAAGCTTGGAGTGCAGCAACAGGTTATGGGAAAGAGAAAGTTGGAAAGGCATGACAAGCAAAGGCTGTCTCATTATACAAATGACAGTCTCCCTCAGCCAGGTGCGATGGCTTATGCCTGTAATCCCAGCACTGTGGGAAGCTGAGGCGGGCATTTTACAAGGTTAGGAGATTGAGACCATTCTGGCTAACACGGTGAAACCGCATCTCTACCAAAAAAAATACAAAAAAATTAGCTGAGGATAGTGGCACATGCCTGTAGTCCCAGCTACTCCGGAGGCTGAGACAGGAGAATTGCATGAACCTGGGAGGCAGAGGTTGCAAGTGAGCTGAGATCATACCACTGCACTCCAGCCTGGGCGACAGAGTCTCACTCTGTCTCAAAAAAAAAAAAAAAAAGGAAAAAAGAAAATCTCCCAGGTAATCTCAGAAGTGTCCTCACAGAGAATAGATAGGTAGCCTGTGGTCAAAGTTTCTCTTTCAGACCTTTAAAAGTGTCAGACTTTCAGTCTCTTTCTCTTGTGAGTTCATCTTTCCTAGATCCAGATAATGCAGAAAACGGGGTCCTGGGAGAAAGCCTGTCTGCATTGCTGTTTCTTTCATTAATGTAGATTTCCTCATGGGTGCAAATCTCCCCCCACAAAAGACAGATTTTCAGAGCTATTTCTGTGTCTGCAGCCCCTGTAAAGCCACGTTGAAATATAGCAAAGAAATATGTGTGTGTGTATATATATGAGTCTCGCTCTGTCTCCTAGGCTGGAGTACAGTGGCATGATCTCAGCTCACTGCAACCTCTGTTTCCCGAGTTCAAACAATTCTCCTGCCTCAGCTTCCCAAGTAGCTGGGACTACAGTATGTGTCATCACATCTGGCTAATTTTTTTGCATTTTTAGTAGAGACAGTGTTTCACCATATTGGTCAGGCCGGTCTTGAACTTCTGATCTCAAGTAATCTGCCCACCTTGGCCTCCCAGAGAAATATATTTTGGGGCTGCATATTTTGGTTTTCTTTACCAACTGCCTACGAGGCACTATACTCGGTGCTTTATTAAGCTTCTTTTATTTAATCTTCACTACAATCTAATATGGAAGATTTTATTGTCCTCATTTCTTAGATATAGAAAGTGGAGCTCATAGAAGTAAACTAACAAGCATTTAGTAAGTAGCAGAGGTTTGTTTTGAACCCAGGTTGTCTCCTCACATAACATGTTGGATTTATACAATGGTCATTTATTCGTTATGTACCATAAGTTCCAAGCTCTTTGATACAAAGAAGGTTAAACTGGTTATGCTCTTACCTTACCTACATGGTTAGTGACCTTGATGTTAGGTAGGCAAAATTTTACCTCTACTCTCCTAGGACTGTTTTGGCTGGGCCTGAGAAGTAAGCTGACATAATGAGGCAGGAGGACCATGTGAGCCCAGAAGTTCAAGGATGTAGTAAGCTATGATTATCCCTCTGCCTCCAGCCTGAACAACAGAGCTAAGCCCCCATCTCTAAAAATAAAAAATAAATAAATTAAATTTAAAAACTAAACTAATATAAGACAGATTAACAGGATAAACACATATACATTTATTTCACATAAGTTTTATGTGACATGAGAAGCCTCATAAGAAAATGAAGACCAAAGAAATGGCAAAACCTGGGCCAGATGTGGTGGCTCATGCCTGTAATCCCAGCACTTTGGGAGGCTGAGGTGGGCGTATTATGAGGTCAAGAGGTCGAGACCATCCTGGCCAACATGTTGAAACCCCATCTCTACTAAAAATACAAAAATTAGCTGGAGGTGGTGGCATGCGCCTGTAATCCTAGGCTACTTGGGAGGCTGAGGCAGGAGAATTGCTGGAACCCGGGAGTGAAGGTTACAATAAGTTGAGATCAGACCGTTGCACTCCAGCTCTGGGCGACAGAGCAAGACTCCACCTTGAAAAAAAAAATTCAATTGTGGAAAAGTAAACAATGTGAGGAGGCTGAAGGAATATAAGGATTATTTTAACAAGGTCTGTCTGTGCAGAATTCTCTTGGTCTCAACTTCCCGTTCTTGATGATGTGGGAAACCAAAATATGCCACCCCAAAATATACTTCTTTGGCATATTTTGAGTTGGTTATTCAGAGAAACTGTAGAAAGAAATAGCTCAGAAAAACTATCCTTTTGTAAAAGAAAAATTTACATCTACCGAAATTAGTAAAGCAAATGGGGGATGCAGGAAGAGGCTTTCTCTGAGGTCCTCTTATCTGGATCTAGAAAAGATAAACTTGCAGGAAAAGAAGCCCTAAGTTTTGAAAGGGAAATCTTTAACACATTCTCTCTGAGGGCTGCTACCTGGAAGGCTACATCTGCATAACAAGACAGTCTTTGCTCACTGTGTGTTTCTTTCCCTCACCCTCCTCATACCTGTTGCCACCTCCCGCAGGAGCTCCTGGAGCTATTTCCTTGTGTACAGTGTAAAAACTTCAGTCACCTGGCTGGGCACAATGGCTCACACTTGCAGTCCCAGCACTTTGGGAGGCGGAGGTGGGCGGATCACTAGGTCAACAGATTAAGACCATCCTGGCCAACATGGTGAAATTCCGTCTGTACTAAAAAAATATATATGTATACAAAAATTAGCTGGGCATGTTGGCACACGCCTGTAGTCCCAACTACTCAAGAGGCTGAGGCAGGAGAATTGCTTGAACCCGGGAGGAGGAAGTTGCAGTGAGCCGAGATCTTGCCACTGCACTGCAGCCTGGTGACAGAGTGAAAAAAAATGTATTATATGAATAGGCATGGGAGTCACACAGAATATGAGAACTCAATGTAAAGCCCGGTGACTGAAATTTTCTTTTCTTTTTTTTGAGACAAAGTTTCGCTCTGTCACCAGTCTGGAGTACAGTGGTGAGATCTCGGCTCACTGCAACCTCCACCTCCCAGGTTCACCAGTCCAAGCTAATTTTTGTATTTTTAGTAGAGTCAGGGTTTTACCATGTTGGCCAGGATGGTCTCGATCTGCTAACCTCGTGATCTGCCTGCCTTGGTCTCCCAAAGTGCTGGAATTACAGTGAGTCACTTTGCCCAGACATTTTTCCTTTTTTAATTAAAAAGAGAGATGGGGTTTTACTTTGTTGCCCAGGCTAGTCCCGGACTCCTGGGCTCAAGTGATCCTCCTGCCTTGGCCACCCAAAATGCTGGGATTACAGGCATAAACCACTGCACCCGGCCATCAGTTTGTGTTATAAACTCAAATTATCACACTTTCAGAGGGGTGGGAAAAATTCCCTTCATTTTTACAATGATGGGAATGTTGCTTTCCTTGATATATAATGGATGTTTTTCACATGGGAATTTTGTCTCCTGATTTTGGGAAGACAAAGGGAAGAGTCAGAGCACTCTTCTTGCACCTGCTTTTGCACGCCTGTAATCCCAACTACTCAGGAGGTTGAGGCATGAGAATTACTTGAACCTGGGAGGCGGAGGTTGCAGTGAGTTAAGATTGCACCATGAACTCCAGCCTGGCTGACAGAGCAAGACTCCATCTCAAAAAAAAAAAAAAGTACCTTTAGCTCAAAATAATTTATATGCCAGAGTGGCATCTTTTGGGGTGGGATATTCCACTACTTCTCACTGTTTATACTGGGAAATCCTGGAGGGGCTATGTTTCCTGAATTCACAGACTAAACTCTTGAATAAACACAGAGTAAATTCTATGTTTAAACAAGAAAATAAGAAAAGCAGGTGGAGATACTAGCCACAGGCTCTCACCCTTCTTAGCAGTGAGGTCTGCCTGATGCCCAGGACTGTGAATACACAAGCTGATGTCCTTGTGTGAGAGGCTTCTCCCTTCTACTTGTCTCACTCAACCTAAAGGGCACGGCTATAATAGAGAAAATGAGTGTCTGCCCTGAAGAGCCAAGATAACCTTGAAGGGAGTAAATGAACGTGCATATTGATGGAGCAATTTGAGTACATATTGATTCCTGGTAGCTGGTGTCTGTATTCTTAGCTCATATAATAGGTAGTAGAGCTTTTTATAAATAAACCTACAGAATACTTAAAAAAAAAAGCCTCAACCAACCCTTGGGGGATCTTCTTATTTTTATTTACAAATAATTGATGGAGAATGCAGTGTGGTCTATGGCTTGGTGGTTATCGATTTTCAGGCATGATTATCAGAGCTCAAAACCTATAGGTGGCTACAGAAACACTCTTGAGCAAACATGATTCCCTACTGGGAAATTAACAATGCAAAGAGAAATTCTCCTAGCAGGTGTGCTGGTTGGAAAGGAACCATGTTGATTTTTCTTCTGGAAGAAGGGGAATACAATTCTGGAAACTCCTGCTTCATTCTAAACTGGATCAAGTGCAAAAACCAGGGGCAAGAGTGAATATGATGGTTTATGGGATTGTGCTTATATTTCTCTTAAATCAGAAGAGCAATTGTTAAGTCACTTGCATTTATTTAATATCCATTGCTCACGGAATAGCCTTTCAAGATCTTTTTTTCTGTCACTGTCATGTCATGAGGGGGACAGCAAAGTCATATTCTTGGCTGTGTATGCGAACAGAAGGAGGCTGAGTCCATTGGTATATTCCAGGGGAATCGATTCCTGGTGATATTGAAACCCACACATCCATTGTACATTTGCTGAGTGCCAGCACTGTGTTTGCATCTGCAGATAGACAGATAAATAAATCACAAGCCTCTGGCTTAGGAGCTCACAGTCTTACAGGGGAGAAGGAAAGACAGTAGTGGGTAAATGTAGGCATTCTTATCATCCAAATCTAGTCTTTTAAAATTCCACACCTGTAATCCCAGCACATTGGGAGGCTGAGGCGGGAGGATCACAAGGTCAGGAGATTGAGACCATCCTGGCTAACACAGTGAAACCTCGTCTCTACTAAAAATACAAAAAGTTAGCTGGGTGTTGTGGCACGCACCTGTAGTCCCAGCTACCCTGGAGGCTGAGGCAGAGAATTGCTTCAACCTGGGAGGCGGAGGTTGCAGTGAGCTGAGATCCTGCTATTGCATTTCAGCCTGGGCTACAGAGCGAGACTCCATCTCAAAAAAAAAAAAAAAAGAAAAAGAAAAAGAAAAAAAGAAAATCCTCCCAAAATGTTGGATTGCATATTTTCAGATAGAATAACCTATACTTTATTGCTTGTTTGTTTGCTTATTTATTTATTTTTGAGACAGAGTCTCACTCTGTCACCCAGGCTGGAGTGCAGTGGTGCAATCTTGGCTCACTACAACCTCTGCCTCCTGGGTTCAAACGATTCTCTTGCCTCAGCCCCAGAGAAGCTGGGATTAGAGGCACCCGGCACCACGTTCAGCTAATTGTTGTATTTTTCGTTTTTAGTAGAGACAGGGTTTCACTATATTGGCCAGGCTGGTTTTGAACTCTTGACCTTAGGTGATCATCCTGCCTCTCCCTCCCGAAGTGCTGGGATTACAGGCATGAGCCACTGTGCCCAGCCCATGCTATTGTTTTAAATTAGAAAAAATAATGTGTCCTTATCCCACCTTAAAATTCTAAACAATTTCCCCAAGAATCTCTCAAAACACTTGTAAGCACCTATACCACTAGCCATCCAAGACTATTGTTTAACATACGTAAAAATTTTGAACATGAATTACCTGATTTTTTAAGCACTTAATGAACTCCTTATGGTTTTGCACAGCATATGAAGATACTGAAGTGTTGCATGTGAGTTATTTTTACTTCTGCTGCGAGGAACACTGCCTCAACACGTCGCACTCTGATTGTGGCTATTGATGGACTATGCACAGTACTTCTCCAGCATGTCATGTCCAGTGAAGCTTTCCAGAACCCACAACACTTTTGAAATTTTTCTGCATTTTCTCATGTGCATAGAAAAAGTCGATGGAGATGGCCAAGCTGGGTCTTTTGAATGTTTACCTTTCTCAATACACTCTGTCACTTCTAAAGTGTAGACTTACCCAGTCGAGTCTACCCTTTATCCACTATATTAGTCTACAGTATATTCATCTGTCTCTGACTCGGATACATTTTCTCTTTTTTTCCTTTTTTTTTTTTTGAGACAGGGTCTCATTCTGTCGCCCAGGCTGCTGGGCGATTGTGCTGTGAATCTTGGCTGATTGTGACCTTGCCTCCTGAGTTCAAGCAATTCTCCTGCCTTAGCGTCCTGAGTAGCTGGGACACCAGGCCCAGCAAATTTTTCTATTTTTAGTACAGACAGGGTTTCACCATGTTGGCCAGGCTGGTCTCAAATTCCTTACCTCAAGTTATCAGCCTGCTTCGGCCTCCCAAAATGTTGGTATTATAGGCGGTGAGCCACTGCATGGGGCTTTGGATGCATTTTTGGTAGACATTTTCACTTAACATTGTGGAATCTCTGTGTGTGATAATGCATGACATGGAAAAACGGAAGCTTGAAATAATGTCTTTTTGGGAGAACAGCTGACATTGAGTAAAGTGTGGGGCACTACTTTTTTGCCTGCATTTGCATGCAACATAAATATACAGCTCTATTGTGATGCATTTCTGATTTGGATAAAGATTGTTGGGTAAAAAATTTTGCAAGTCATTATAGCAAATGTTTATAAATTGAGTCCTCAGATGACAGGATATCCATACTTTCAAGAGGGGTGAGTATAAGGTAATGTGGTCACACAGAGTGATGAACTCTGCTTAGAAAGATTGGGAAAGAGTGCCCAGAAGGGAGGGAGGAGCAAGGAAGAGCCGCAGGATGCTAGGTCACTAGACAGGCCAGGCAGAGAAGCAAAGTGGAGGGCATTTTAGGCAGAGAGAAAAATGTGCGTAAAGTCAGAGAGGCAAAACATTCCATCATATTGTGTTTAGGGGAGTGAAAGCAGTTCCATATGACTGAAGTATAAGGAGCAAGGAAGATGAAGTGGACAGAGAAGCATGGGCCTGAGAGGGAAGGGCTTTGTTGGGTCTTTATTCTGGAAGACGTGATGGGCCGTGACTGAAAGCCTTTAAGCAAGAGCATGTTAGCATCCCATCTGAAGTTTAGAGAAATACTCTAGCAATAAAACAGAAACAGGATCTGGGGACAGACATCGACAACCAGAGATGACAAGGACCCGAGGAAGGGTAGCTGCAGTGCTGATAAAGAGGACAGAATAGACTGGAGAGAAGGCTGAGAGGCATAACTGATGGGAGTTCATGGTCTCCGTGATAGCAGCTCCTTTGATCCCAATGTCTAGATTAGGAAATCAAGATCACGGGTCGTTTTTTCATTTAGTACCTCCCAAATCGAACACAATTCTTGGCAGACACTCAACATTGGTAAATGGATAGATTCCATTGTTTAGCCAACACATCTTCAGCCAGGAGCTAAGTGAATGAGTCAAGAAATGAATCAGTGAATGGGTTAATAAATCAAATGACTATTTCCTGAGTAGGTTCTGATGTTCCTCCAAGGCAATTAAAGACTTCTCCTTCATTTCTTCCACGGTCCCCAGCATACGGAGAGCAGAAGTCACATTTGGAATATCGCAATATCCTCCTAACTGATTCTGCAGTCTCTATTCTTTTGCCAAAAGTCCCAAAGCTAGAATGGTTGTGAAGTGAGAGACTTCTCAGTTCAAGCTTGATTTGTCCTCAGCTAAGCCTCAGCCCCTCAACTTTTACCATCATTTCTCTCTTCTCGATGGAAATAATGATTGTTATTCATCTACCTCACACAGATGTTGGACAGATTGATTAGTTAATGTTCAAAAATTGCTTGGAGGATGAAAAGTGCTGATTATTATTATTACGTTGTCTAAGAGAAATTCCCTGCCTTTTAAAGGGATCCACAGAATGGTCACTGATATTTAATTTTAATGCTCGGCATCTCACAGGTGGAATATTTATTTACCAATAAAGAAAAATGTCTCTACATAGAATAGCTCCTTGAAGCCCATTCATCTGTTTTTTAAAAGATGGAACGGGATTACCATGATGGAATGTAATCTGGGCAACATGGTTACGGTTGATGTCTGGGTCTGTGTCAGCAAGGGGTTTGCCTCTTATCCAGAGGCATTGATGGTAAAAAATCGGGTAGCCCTTTGTAAGCCAAAGGTCACCTCAAATGCTACTGATATCAACCTAGATCATACGCACAGTACTGGAGATATATGCTGTATATAATTGTTTTTCTTCCTTCCAGAATACTCTGAACTTACAACTTTTCATCTTGGCCAGAAATGAATAATGGTTTCTTAGAAGTATCTTTTTTTCATTGATTTGTTTCCTTACAAAGGTGATTTTTATGCATATACCCCAGAAAGTTCAATATTATATAACAATAGCAGCAAAAAAGCAAGCGAACATTTTGACTTTTCCTTTTTTTTTTTTTTTGGTTTGGAGGTTGATATGAAGTAAGGAAAAGTTGTAAGAAAAGTTTGCATTTAAATAATGGGGAGGGAACCCTTAATTTGAAGTGTGTACATGTAGAATTGATGCTGGTGTCTTGATATTCCAATCTTGATTTGCTGCTAGTTTTTCGAAGTAACTTGGGCTTTTAGTGTGATTTATGCCTGAACTTTTAGAGTAAAATTTATGAACTGCATTAAGTGCTAAGGAAAAAGCATAAAAAATCAGCAATTTGAGGGTCTGGAGCAGTGAGTGCTGTGTACAAATAGGCTAAATGGAAATGATAGGCTAATAGATGCACTGGAGAAAAGCAAACGGCTTTCTGACATCAAGGAACCAGCACTTTGGGAAATTCTTTAATTACCGTCTAATTGGCTGGGTGAGATAGTGTTGCTAAAGATGTATGAAATCAAGAAGTGAGAAGTATCATTTTAAAGTGGAACAAGTTTCTGCAGGGGAACGGTGAAACATATGGCAGGGTTTTACCAACACAGTCAATTGGACCAGCATAGAACATCACAGAAGCCACATCTTAGGACTTTGCCCAGCAGGTGGCAGAAGCGAAGCTTCTAGACCAGGTGCATGGGCCTGCGAAGCCATGATCTGCCTCCTAAACCCTGCCCCTGTGGCTGCCTAAGCGTCATGGGGATGGATGGATTTGGCTGAGCAGGCCTCTGGGGCTCTGCCTGAGATGTTGAATGTCCTGTGTGTGGCTGGAATAGCCCTTGGTTGGGGACCTGGACACTTTGCATTTTGTTCCTGGGATACACCTTGACTCTTCCCGGTTGTGTGCCTGGGTCCTTGTCTTCCCACGTTCCATTTCCAAGATTCTTCTGCCAGTCATGGGGTCACCTGGAGGGGGTGTCCATGCAATTTTCCTTCTGCCTTTTTTCTTTAGTCAAGAGCTGTTGCTGCAGACACTCAGCCCTCTGATTTCTTTTCTATCCAAGAGTGCTAAGAGACAGCAGGAGTGGGGGTTGGGGAGCGGGGCTTATTATCTAAGCCTCCCAGTCAGGAGTTTAAAGTTTACCCTTCTCCACAACCCTATGTGGTAGACGCCATTTTCCCTCTGGCTCGATGAAGCAGCCGAGGTTCAGGGAGAATCAGGAGCTTGCCGAACATCCTCAGGAAGTTTTCAGAGCAGCAATGAACCCTTTTCACTCAATGTTTCTGGTAACTCTTGACCCTTCCAAATTCTTTTTTTGTTTTGTTTTGTTTTTTGAGACTGAGTTTCTCTCTTCCTGCCCAGGCTAGAGTGCAATGGCATGATCTCAGCTCACTGCAACATCTGCCTCCCGGGTTCAGCCAATTTTCCTACCTCAGCCTCCAAGCAGCTGGGATTACAGGCATGCACCACCACAGCTGACTAATTTTGTATTTTTAGTAGAGACAGGGTTTCTCCATGTTGGTCCGGCTGGTCTCGAACTCCCGACCTCATGTGATCCACCCACCTCAGCCTCCCAAAGTGCTGGCATTGCAGGCCTGAGCCATTGCTCCCGGCTGACCCTTCCAAATTCTTACGATGCAAATTCCCTGGTGTCATGTGAACCCATGACCTCTGGAAAGGGTAGTTACAGGAATTGTAAAGAGAACTCAGAACATAGAAAACCCTGATGACTCAGGGCAAGGTGAAATCCCACCCTAGTCCTCCCATACTAGACAGAGTGTCTCGTCAGGTTGAGAGGAGCTGCAGAAGAGGGTGCTGTGAGGAGACATTGTGGGTCTCTGAGAGAGGGAGGCCCATATGCCTCACCTTCCAGGTGGGCTGGCTAGGATCAGGTGGAAATGAAAGCCTAGCTGGTTTTAAGGGGCAGGGAGGCCCTGAGGACCATGGCTGGTGTGGCTCCCAGTGGGACCTGGGGCAGCCTCTGCAGCTCAGGTGAGCCTCAAGCCACAGCAGAGGAACCCCAGCCGGAAGGAGCCATGGAGATTCCAGCCAATGTTCCTCCAGACTTCTCAGGTGGTGCAGCTGAAGACACGCTGGGAAGGGGAGATCTCCGTGGGTGTGCATTGTGAACTGAATGCGAGCCCGGGAATCTCGTCCAGCGAGAGGGTCCCAAACCTGGAAGAGAGCATGCTCAGAAAAAAAGGAGAAAGAAAAGAGCAGGGTCTGGAGGACTGGATGGGCTATGCCCAAGCAGCAATTTTATTTGTGCAGTAGGTTGCATTATATACTTTTCTACTTAATGTTGTTTACGTCAGATCAAAGCATTTCTCAAACAACAAAAGAAATAGAAAACAATTCTGGGGAACTAGTAAAAGGAACAGATACTGATTTAAAAGGTCAAGGGCGAAGTAGATGATGCTGATTATCAATATTATCAGTACACCCAGTAAATACTTAACAATTGTAAATACTTAAGTCACACGTTAAGTAAGTTATGCCCAGTAAATACTTAACAATTGTAAATACTGAAGTGAATATTTAACAACTAATGTAGCAAGGATCCAAAAATGAACACAATGAAGCAATAAACCATAAGGAACCAAAAATGGACACAATGCCTCCCAAGTCCTCATATCCATAAAGTAATGTCTGTTAATTATTTTGAATAGCATAGTCCCTCTCTCGGTTCCTGCTTTCCCTCAGCTCGACTCCTCCAACCGGGGATCGGTGTCCGGGCTCAAGCTCACCGTATGGTGAGGCCCATTTCCTAGGGGCCTCACATGGGAGCATTCCCCACAGGTGTGCCGGAGTGCAGAGGGAAAGATCCAGACCATAGCTCCTTTCCAGTCCCCCTTGCCCTGCATCACGGCTGCTGCCAAATGCAGGACCACAGTTTGCTGACAAGAAAAGATTCTAGGCAAATGTGTAATATTTTATCATGTAATGGGCGGGGGTGGGGGTCTCAGTAATCTTGGATAAAGAACATGTCATAATTACTTGAAACTACCTTTGATCTATCTATCATGATATATATTAAATAAAATTATTGACCTATCAGAAAACCCGGAGTGGTTCTAAATAAAGATTCTCATTTTCCAAAAAAGAGAAAAATTAAGTCCGATACCAGTCTGCAACACTGTGACCCCACATGGTCTCCATTAAGTGCCAATCTGAAGAAACGAGGAGGAACTCTGATTGACTCAGCTAACCTTTCTGTCCCCTAGTAGAATGGGGGCTCACTACAGAAATTGAGTTAAGTTAGGGAAACTTTAGTTTTTATAATTACTTATTTATTTTTGAGACAGGGTCTTGCTCTGTCGCCCAGGCTGGAGTGCAGTGGTGCAATCTCAATTCACTGCAACCTCTGCCTCCTGGGCTCAGGTGATCTTTCCACCTCAACCTCTCTACTACAGCAGTGCACTACCACATTTGGCTAATTTTAAAAATATTTTTTAATGGAGGTCTCACTATGCTGCCCAGGCTGGCCTCGAACTCCTGTGCTCAAGGGATCCTTTTTCCTTAGCTTTCCAAAGTCCTGAGATTGTAGGAGTGAGCCACCACCTGGCTGAGTTACGGAAACCTGAAGTTTTGGTTTTAGGTTTGAGGATGGGGATCTGTACCCTCAAACAGTATTGAACTGAGGCTTTTCTGCCTCCCCAAACTGCTCATTTCACTGCACCAGGAGGAAGCAGCACTGGTAAATCAAAAAGTTGACAATTTTAGCAACTGGTATCTAGATGCCTAATATATATGTTTTAAATTGCACCATTCAAGCCCACTTAATTCAAGGTTCATTTTCCCTACTAATTTCCACTCAGTTTAATGAGATTTTACTCAATATTACATTAAGGCAAATCATCAGGGATCCAGGAATCTCCTTTCAAATATTTTCAGTGCCTTATACGAAAAAGACACTCTCTGTAAGTAAAAGATCACGAAGACGTAAATGACTTCAAGATAAGGCATACTTCCAGTCATCCCATACATGAGAGCTTCTCACATATGAATCATTCATCTATTTGAAGTGAGTTTTCACACTTCGGTGTAACCCAGTTGTTCTCAACCCTCAGCATCATATTAGTAAAAAAGAAAGAGTTCAAAGGGCATTTATAGAAAGATTTTCCAGGTGTATGTCCCCCTGACTTCATCATGACTGATGCAGAATTTCCAGGAGTTCCTCAGCCTTCATTTAAAAAAGCAACATGACTTCCCTGGGGTCACATGGCTTGCTGGTGGCCTGAATGGTATTAACTGGACTACTTCTGTGGTTTGTGAAACCTCAGGGTAAGGGCAGTGAAGTTGTTTTGTGGCAGTTTCAGAGATGTACCTTCCTGGCGATAATGGTTCTCACTAGCACAGAGCTGTGGATTTGTGAGGCCTTTTTCTGGTTGAATTTTTCCAGGGTAACTGAGCTGTCTTCTGCCCTGGGGACTGCTTAGCAAGAAATGCAGCTTCTCAAGGGTTAATAAGGCTCACTAAACTTCATCCTGCCCAGCTCTGACAGATCTGAACAGCAGCACTGGCTTTGGTTCTGATTTGCAAACCAATGCATCAAAAGAGAAGCCGAGGCCCGCACGGTGACTCATGCCTGTAATTCCAACACTTTGGGAGGCCGAGGCCGGTGGATCACCTGAGGTCGGGAGTTTGAGACCAGCCTGACCCAAATGGAGAAACTCTGTCTCTACTAAAAATACAAAACAAAACAAAAAAGTAGCCAGGTGTGGTGGCGCGTGCCTGTAACCCCAGCTATTCGGGAGGCTGAGGCAGGAGAATCACATGAACCCGGGAGGTGGAGGTTGTGGTGAGCTGAGATCACACCATTCACTCCAGCCTGGGCAACGAGAGAAACTCCGTCTTCCACTCCCCAGCCCCCGCAAAACAAAACAAAACAAAACAAAACAAAACAAAACAAAACAAAACAAAACAAAACAAAACAAAACAAAACAAAAAAAACAGAGGCCGAAAATGTACTTAACGGTGCATACATATCCTGAGAAATTAATGCTTTCCAGAATTCAGCCCGGACAAGAGCAGCCCTTTTCACCTGCGTGTAGATGCAAAAGAGAGAAAATTCCTCTAGAGGGCGCTCGTAGACTCTTCATGAATGAAGTGCTGGCGAAAATGAAGTTCTCCAGAAATGGCACAGACTCTGCATGGGAGCGAAACGGGATTTATATAAACAGATGGATGTGGAAATGCAGATATTTTTCATCTGCAAATAATGCCTCTTTGTTTTTTTTTCTGATCAGCCTCAGTGAAAATCATGCACATGTGGGGAAGTGAAATATGGAGGATTTCTTTTTGTTTCCTTTGTGAATGACTAGTGAACCCTCATCTCTAGGGGAGTTTGCTGTAGTTCACTGCAGTGTCATATTTATAATTATCAGGAGAGGGAGGGAAATTAAAAGATTTGACTGCTTTACTCTTCAGCGGTTGAGCTGTCGGCCCTGGGGACATGCCTGGAACTTCATGTTCTGGCTGAATGCTGTGGAAATCCTCGGGAATGGCTATTTGACCTCTCATTCAGCCACCTGAGGAAATCAGCTTTGGTTAGATTAGATGGACCATAATTGGCTTTGGAGTTGTTAAAGCACCCTCTGGGTACACATTTCTCTATTGTTTTGAAAAGTGTGTATTTTCCTTGGATCAGATCAGCATGGAGGAGAGTCAATCACAGCTTGGGTGGGTGGTTGGACTAGAATGCTGTTTCCCAAGACCTGCTCTGCCTCTCAGCCTCCCCGAGTGACAGGGTGCCTGCCCGGCCCCACTGGGCCCTTCTCTTCCTCCCCTTCCAGCCCAAGGTCAGGGAGAGGACTCAGTTTGCAACCTCAGCCTTTTGGGCTCAAGCGATCTTCCAACTGCAACTGGAGTAGCTGGTATAGTTTACAAGGGAGGTGTGGGTCTGGGTGATTTTAAAGGTTCTTTTCAACCCTTAGGTTCTATGACTCCGTGAATGTGTGGATTCTGAAGTGAGAGGAATATAAATATGAATCCGTGTGACTTCAGCCTTATAAATAAATGGTATAACGGTTTTCTCTGCCTCTAGTCATGCCCCTCCCCACATCCTTCGCCAGTACCAGGATGGTCCCTTACAAATGTGCATTGGATTATGGTTATCTTTTCTGCTGAAAAGTCTTCAGTGGCTCCACACTGCCCTTCATGAAAATGTCCAAACTCCTCAGTACACACAACTTGCAGGGCTTATCCTGGTCTGTCCTACAACCTCAGCCCTTCCTCCTGGATGACAGGTGGCTCTCCAGTGCACACTGTCTCTCTCTCACCTCCAGGCCCATGCTGCCCCTTGTACCTAGAACACAGCCTCCAGGCTGACTTGCACACTCCTTTGCCAGGCTGATGTTTTTCATCCTTTAGGTCTCAGCATAGGTGCTGCTTCCTCTGAGAAGCCTGACCTGACGCTTAATGACTGAACGACGCACCCCTTCTTATGTTATTTTAGCATTCTCTTCTATCCTTAGCCCTGGAGACACAGTTTTTGTTCTTAGAAGCTGAAAGGGCGTCTCGGAGGATGTCTGACAGTGCTGTCTGAATGTTCAAACCCATTGAGAACAAACTTCAGAAAGTCTTTAATCTACCTGAGAACCCAAACTGCCCATCCTGACACTCAGCCTTGTTAAATCGACTTTAGGCTAAAGCAGCCTCCTTACATATTTTAAATTAGGCCTAAAGGTTTCTCTTTATTGTAACTGTAACCAGTGGAGGTATAAACAGATCAGAGCCTACACTTGTGCCAATCATGTGAGTCTTAGCCAACCAAATGTAGCTAACTGTTCACACCTGTTCAAATAAGGCAAACACGGAGCTGTAACCAATCTGGCTGTTTCTGTTCCTCACCTCTGTTTTCTGTACATCACTTTCCTTTTTCTGCCCATAGATCTTCCACCACATGGCTGTGCCGGAGTCTCTGAGCCTAATCATTTGTTGCTCAAATGCCTTTAAATTTAATTCGGCTGAAATTTTTCTTTTTCAGGCCGAACACCAGTCCTGGAACCTGCTAAATTATCCTCAATTTGGCCTGAGACCACCTACTATACCTTGAGTATCACTAAGTAATAAATTGCAACCTAGTAAACAAATGAGAATCCGATGAGGAGTATATGCTGTAGCAAATAGCTGGGTGTCCAGCTTCTGCCAATCACAGGCTGCCATCTGAAAGACCACGCCCAAATTAAGCAAATGTCAGGCTATAACCAATCTAGCTGTTTGTGTATCTCACCTCCATTTTTCTGTCTATAAATACTCCCTGCAAAGTGCCTGCCTTAGTGTCCCTGTGCTGGGGTTACAGGTGTGAGCCACTGCGCCAGGCCTTACAATTCATAGCTTTCTGTCTACATTAGCAGCCCATTGCACCACTCTTCTGTCTTCATTAGCATGACTTTATTTTCCCAGAAGCAGCCTATCCAGGCAAATGGATTAATTGTTCATTACAGGAACTTCCCAAAGACTCTTCTAAACTCTTCAGTGAACAGATAATTTGTGCCCTAAATTTCTGAATCCTTTGCTTCCAAATTCTTGCCTTGCTGTTTCCACCAATTCTGGACTGTTGTATCATGATACCCAAATTTTCCCCTTATGTTACCCCCCTTGGAGACACTGCCAAACCTTTGCAAGGCGGTGTTCTCCCTTCGCGTGCACTCAGCTTTGTCGAACAGGCTGTGTTGGTGATGCTAGAGGAGCTGACTTTTGACACGCCTCTGTAGTAAGGAGAGCTGGGTGCTTCCGTCAGAGGCATTTGAACCAAAGCAACTTCATCTTGAATAGGAGCTGGGTAAAATGAGGCTGAGACCTACTGGGCTGCATTCGCAGATGGTTATGGCATTTTAAGTCACAGGATGAGAGAGGTGGTTAGCACAAGATTCAGGTCATAGAGACCTTGCTGATGAAAGAGGTTGCAGTACAGAAGCCCACCCAAACCCACCAAAACTAAGACAGTGACGAGAGTAACCTCCGGTCATCCTCACTGCTACACTCCCACCATCACCATGACAGTTTACAAATGCCATGGCAACATCAGGAAGTTACCACATATGGTCTAGAAAGGGAGACATAAGTAATCCACCCCTTGTTTAGCATATCATCAAGAAATAACCATAAAAATGGGCAATTTGTGTGGTTATAAAATGTGCTGCTCTGTCGGGGCTGCTCTGTGAGTAGCCCTTCTTTTATTCCTTTACTTTCTAATAAACTTGCTTGCACTTTACTCTCTGGACTCGCCTTCAATTCTTTCCTGCATGAGCTCCAAGAACCCTCTCTTTGGAGTCTGGATCTGGACCTTTCCTCAAACACTTCCTCCTTAAGAAAGTATGATGACCTTTATTGAACTTCTGGAGAGGAATTTGCCTGGACTTGGGTGTTTGAGTTCTGAATCTACACCTCCCAAAAGATGGTTCAGGAAATGAAAATTTGGTGAGGCAAAAGACTCCAAGGTCTCTGTCACCTTCAGAAGCTTGTTTTTTACTCACTCATTCACCTGGTCCCTGTCTTTTTCCAATGTCTCAATCAGGGATCATTAAGAAGGGACATGGATTCCTATAACTCGCTTTATCGAAAGTATGAAAGGGAATCTCTTGAAAACTAAAGTCAATCAAGAAGTACATCCAGGCCTCAAGGAATCTAGAGAGTTGCTAAACAGCTATTCGGACCATCTTGTGGTCCCTAAGATCACGTGGGCTTTGCTTTCCTTTGTACATCTGTTTCACTCTTCCTCCACTTTGTTTTGGTTCCAGGGTAGCTGCTCATAGCTTTATCTTGCCGCGATGCTGGCTTTGGCCCTCACTCTACTCGACATTGTGGGACTGGTATCCACCAAGAACTGGCTCTCATCTCCATATCTTTGGGTCATACTCACAAGAACCTCTGATTAACCACTGACCATCTAGTAGTGGAGGCTGGAGTCCAGGCTGTTTCAGTCCTATCTGTACAAGGGTTTCGGTCGTCTGAACTTTTCCCCTCCCAGCAAGGGTTCAGAAGGAAACAGATTGTGAAGGTTTTGTGGTTTGGACAGTCAAATTTGCTGATGTAACAGAGATTCTACTTGTTGAGATGTGTGAATGTCTTTGAATAGGGCCTTCTTATATTCAGCCAGAAGCATCTTAGCAGATTTCAAAAGAAAGGATTGGTCTACAGAGTTGACTTTAAAACAGGTTTTTGAATTCCGTAATGAAACAATAGTCTTGAAATCCAGACTTTGTGGAGAGAAAATAAGGATTTGTGAATTACAAAAGCCCCTTTTACATATCAAGAGCAGAAGGGGAATGCATTTAAATTAGTGATCTGAACAGAGTATTTTATGAGAAACCAAAGAGAGAGTCTTGGGTTATGCTGTAAGAAAAGTCCCTTCCAGCCTTGCGGGTGCAGGGGACAGGCCAGGAATACGAGAAAAGTGAGAGAGAACTAGAAAAGCTACAGATTTCATGGGAGGGAATCTGCCCTCCCCAGGGGAGGGGAGATGAGCAAGGGTGGTGACATAAAGTACAGATGGGTATGTGGCATCCTACTGCAGCAGGGCTTAGCCCTTGTTTCTGACAGATAATTTGGGGAACTGTCAGCCTCTTAGGGTAGCCCTGCATCTAGCCTGGAGCTAGAACTTTATGAAGCCCTCAGCGGGTAATTTGAAAATGTCTAAGTGAGGTCCTTGGTGATGGGCCTGAGAAACCAGGGAACACGTGCAGGGTATCTGTAAGATCTTAGACGATGGGGTAGAGGGATGAAGAAGAGTCAGGGGTCAGAATGAGTCTGCAGCAATTGGGGCCACACCATACTCAAGATAACCAGGTGGAGCCAGCTATACCTCAGTGAGGACCCATGCAGGACCTGCAGGGACAAGAGTAGAGCAGCCACACCACATCAGGGACCTGCAGAGACCATGGCCATTATGAAGATGTGTGAGCTTTTCCCTTGTACCCAAGGGGGACTTTTGGAGATGAGAAATAGCCCTGAGAAGGAATTTGATATTTGAACCAAGTGAACATTTACTCAGAGGAGATAACGTTAGACTCAAAGTATCTGTTTAAAATGAGAAGAAATTGAGTTATCTTTAATTTTCAAGTTTAAGTTTTTTTTCTACAGTCAACAGGAATGGGACTTAAGAACGTGATGTGAATAGTTAGGGTCACAAAATAGCCCTCCCCTTTTTTTGCACGTCTGAACCATTGTGTTCATTGTGCTTTTATTGCAGTGTTGGGTCTACTACTAAACCCACAGCCTTCCAACCTTCATTTAAAACACACACACACACACACACACACACGCACACACACATGCACACACACACATATATAAAAAGAGGTAGGCAAGGAGTGTGTACTTAAACATATTTGTTGAATCAATATTTGTTGAACAAGTACTATTAAGTGCGCTCTGGAGGCTTAGCGTGGAACAAGACAGGCATGGTCTCTTCCCTAAGCAGTGATTAGTCTTTGGGATAAGGGAGGCAGGTCATGTTTCTGTCTTTGTTTGTTGCACTCTGTGGCCACTTGGAGGTATTTTCTACCCACATCATATAAGCAGTTAGTACAATCTGTGTATTGGGCAACATGGTTAGTGGTGAGTTAAAATTCATCCTAGTTGGAATTCGTTCTCTTTCTGCAAAGTTTCCGAGTGCCTCCTGCTTTCTGAACCATTTCAGCATGTATTCACTAATTGATCATCATTTGTCTAGTAAATATTTATTCTGCACCAGTTTATAGATCCTCTATTAGTTGCCAAAGATTCTGAGATAGATAGATGGAGACCTTTCAACTTGCTGACTGTTTACTGGCGAGAGGTGAATAAATCAATAGACATGAGGAGGGAAATTCTGCCTGAATTTGTATAGATAAGGCAGGTTTGCCACTTATGTTGCACAGAGCGTGGAGGGCACACAGATGCCAGGCCAGAAGGGCAGAAATCTAGTTCATGGGCCCTGGCATAGGGCTGCATACATCCAGGGGAAACACTGCATTTCTATCTATACAGGGTAACATTTGCCTGCCAACTACTGAGGCTCTCCACCCATTGGACTAGCAGGAGGAAGCAACATTATCTCATTTGCTAAAGAGTGCTGTAAAATCTGACAAGCAGTCATGAGAGAAAATGGGATGGTTGAACTGAGTTGAAAAGAAATTGGCCAAAAGGACCAGGCATGGTGGCTCATGCCTGTAATCGTAGCACTTTGTGAGGCTGAGAACGATTCACTGAGCCCAGGAATTGGAGACCAGCCTGGCCAATACAGTGAGACCTTGTCTCTAAAAAAAAAATTTTTTTTTTAATTAGCCAGGCATGGTGGTGCCTGTAGTCCCAGCTACTCAGGTGGCTGAGACAGGAGGATTGCTTGAGCCCAGGAGGTGGACACTCCAGCGAGCTAAGGTCATGCCACTATGCTTCAGCCTGGGTAACAGAGACTGTGTCTTAAAAAGAAAAGAAAACAAAACAAAAGAAATTGGCCAGGCTGGGTGCAGTGGCTCATGCCTGTATTTCCAGCACTTTGGGAGGCCGAGGCGGGTGGATCACCTGAGGTCAGGAGTTCAAGATCAGCCTGAGCAACCTGGAGAAACCACGTCTGTACTAAAAATGCAAAAATTAGCCAGGCACGGTGGCGCATGCCTGTAATCCCAGCTACTTGGGAGGCTGAGGCAGGAAAATCTCTTGAACCTGGGAGGCGGAGGTTGCAGTGAGCTGAGATCATGCCATTGCACTTCAGCCTGGGCAACAAGAGTGAACATCAACAAAATAAAAAATAAAAATAAAGAAATTGGCCATAAGGGCTGGGTGCAGTGACTGATTCCTATAATCCCAGCACGTTCGGATGCCAAGGTGGGAGGATCTCTTGAGGGTGTGAGTTTGAGGCCAGCCTGGGCAACATAGTGAAACCTCATCTCTACTATAATAATTAATAATAATAATAAAGAAATTGGCCAAAAGACAGAAGTGTTGGAGAGTTGGAGGAACGTGAGTGGATGTACTGAGGAGGGAGAGAAGATGGTGAATTTGGGGAAGAAGAAGCAGTTTGTGAAAGAGACTATCCAGGAAAAGGCTGGGAGATTAGCCCTCAAGGTTGGACAGAGGCCAGCGATGAGGGGGCAGGTGTGTTGAGAAATTGGCCACTTTGTCCTGTAACTTTGGGGAGCCTTTGGAGAGTTAAATGTAACCTCTAAATCAACACATTTAGCATGGCCTGTCAGCCCTTCTCTCCCTGACTGGCGTCTCTATTTCTCTGACCTCTCATTTGCTTTCCTGCCTTGGCCACATGCTTTGGGATTTAACCATAGTCTTCCTTGTTCACCTTGTATCCGTCTGCTGTGAAATCTTCCTCTCCTTTGTCTCTTACCAGATGTACAGCTCTGTGACACCTCTGATTGTGCCTTATACTCCTAAAAAATATGAGATCATTGGGCAACAATTCTAAAGTGTGGCATATGCACCATCTGTGATAAGTGAGGTGATTTTAAGTAGCACACAACATTTTTCTTTGGATATATTCACAGTATTATATGTTTTATAAATATATTTAACATATTTGTTTTAATGTGTAATAAGAAAAAAATACAAGTGAACAAAATCAGCAAAATGTGATTTTAAAAATGTGATTTTACTGATGTGTATATTTATAATGAACTTCTTTTTTAAACAGAGTCTTGCTGTGTTGCCCAGGCTGGAGGACAGTGGTGTTATCTCGGCTCACTGCAACCTCTGCCTCCTGGGTTCAAGTGATCCTCCCACCTCAGCCTCCTGAGTAGCTAGTATTACAGGTGCATGCCACCATGCTTGGTGAAGTTTTGTATTTTTAGTAAACACAGGGTTTTAGCATGTTGGCCAGGCTGGTCTCGAACTCCTAAGCTCAAGTGATCTACCCGCCTCAGCCTCCCAAAGTGCTGAGTTCACAGGCATGAGCCACAGCACCCAGCCAGGATGAAGCTTAAAGAGGGTTTAAGTCAAAGAATTAGTTGATTTATAGAAAAGAATACTGGTGGCCCACAGAATGGAAAAAATTGCATAGTAGGTATGCAAATGACTAAAATTTGAGATCTTGCAGAAGCTTAACAGCAAGGTAGAATAAACAGCATTTTCATTAGTTTATTCTACATATTCAGGATGTTTTGCCTAAAAAGTAATAGTCAGTATAAATCTTGGAAGGAAGGAAGAAGGAATTAAGGGAGGAAAAGAAAGGAGAGAGAGAAAGAAAAGGTTGAGAGAGAACAAGTGCCCATCGTGAGCCTCAGCATCTGAGGTTTCCATGCTGCTGGGTTGGGACAGTCAATGCCCTCATAGTTCTGTGTTTCAAGACTCTGAGCCTATCCCAGGGGGATCATCAGGTGTCCAGGAAGAGGCTGGAGTTCCATATCCTCAGAGATAAGAAGATTACCTGGGTAGGAGGCAGAATTGTATCATCATCTAATTGTCCTCCCAGAGTCTAGTTTTGCTTTGATATCTTTTTGTCCTCAATGCTGACTGGCGAAAAAAAACTTTTTATCTTCTATATTGTCACAATTCTGGTCACCAAAATGTATGCGTTTTCCCTCTACACCATGCAATTCTCCAGTTTGTGGAAGACACTGACTGGATATCATACAATATAACTCAATTTGATGCTATTGGCTGGGCATGGTGGCTCATGCCTGTAATCCCAGCACTTTGGCAGGCTGAGGTGGGAGAACTGCTTAAACCCTGGAGTTCAAGACCAGTCTGGGCAACATAGCAAGATCCTGTTTCTACAAAACTTTTTTAAAAAATTAGCTGGGTGTGATGATGTGCATCTGTGGTCTCAGCTACTGGGAAGGCTGAGGTGGCAGAATCGCTGGAACCTGGGGAGTTGAGGCTGCAGTAAACTATGATGGTGCTACTGCACTCCAGCCTGGCCTGGCAGAAAGAGGGAAGGAAGGAAGGAAGAAAGGAAGGAGGGAGGAAGGGAGGGAAAGAAAGAAATGAAGGAAGGAAGGAAGGAAAAAAGAAAGAGAGAGAGCAAGGAAAGAAGGAAGAAAGGAAAGAAAGAAAAAGAAAGGAAGAAAGAAAGAAAGGAAGAAAGAGAGAAACTAAAAGAAAGGATGCAATCCACCTGGAAATCGTGTCAGATCCCACAGATTAGGGGCTCAGTCCCACAAGACTGCCCTCACTTCAGACACAAATCCAAGTTGTTACCTATGTTTCTTTTCTTTTCTTTTTTCGAGTCAGAGTCTTGCTCTGTCACCCAGGCTGGAGTGCAGTGGTGTGGTCTCGGCTCACTGTAACCTCTGCCTCTTGGGTTCAAGCAATTCTCCTCTCAGCCTCCCGAGTACCTGGGATTACAGGCACCCCCCATCGTGCCCAGCTAATTTTTGTATTTTTGTAGAGATGAGTTTTTTACCATATTGTCCAGGCTAGTCTTTTGGCTAGGCTGGTCTCAAACTCCTGACCTAGCGATCCGCTCACCTTTGATTTGACATCATAATCAGTATAGGATGACCTGAAGGATAAACACGCCTTAGAAGGTCTGGGATGCACAACAGTCATGTCACCCCGGCCTTGATTCCCATACTCACAAATACAAAGGGTCCTAGGCTTGTTTTCATGTGCTCTCTTGGATCAGTCAGATCACACAGGGGACACCTCACACTCTCAGAGGGTCTAATGGAAAAGGCTTTAGTGACGAGGTTATTTACTGAGAGGAGTTGGTGGGGGAGGGTATGAAGCTTTCCAGATGTAGCCACAGTGGGGCTGGTGCTTCCCCAGGCCTGATGAAGCTGGGGTGGGGGTTGATGTTACAGAATTGGGAACGCAGGAGCCGTGGTCATATTAGAATGCAGCTACTGCCAAGAAGTGGCCAGGCAGGGAGGAAACAGAGGCCTCAGCACGCCAGTGTCTTTTTCTTCCGGTCCTTTGATTCCTGCCAGTGCCACCCAGTGGTCAAATAAAAATGGAAGCCAAAGATCAAGCAGCTTGGGTGATGCCTACACACAAGATCCACCCCTGGGGCAAAGAGAAGGGGAGAGGAGAAGAGGAGTGCGAACTGACCTGACAGGTAAGGAGAATAACTGGCTGTCCTCCCTCCCCCATCCTGTTCCTGGGGACCCCCAGTCCCATTCCCTGCTTGGAAATCATGATGCTCCCAGAAGTCAGATTTGCAGGATATTATAAACAGAAAGAAAGAAAATAAAGGACACGGCCGGGCGCAGTGGCTCAAGCCTGTAATCCCAGCACTTGGGGAGGCCCAGGCGGGTGGATCACAAGGTCAAGAGATCGAGACCATCCTGGTCAACATGGTGAAACCCCATCTCGACTAAAAATACAAAAAATTAGCTGGGCATGGTGGCGCGTGCCTGTAATCCCAGCTACTCAGAAGGCTGAGGCAGGAGAATTGCCTGAACCCAGGAGGCAGAGGTTGCGGTGAGCCGAGATTACACCATTGCACTCCAGCCTGGGTAACAAGAGTGAAACTCTGTCTCAAAAAAAAAAATAATAAATAAAGGACACTTTTATACTTTATGTTCTGTAGATTTCAGTGACATTTTTGCACCTTTTGTTTATCTCAAAACAACTTTGTGAAGTATGTATTTTGGAAGCTAAGTAGGTGTGTATGTCTTACTCAAATCACAATTAATGGAATCAGGACTTGACTTGACCCTCATGTCTCTAAGCTGTTCTCTTTCTTTTAGGCCGGTGTCTTTCAAAACTGTGAGTCTCAAAGCCTTGGTGGGCCTTGAACCAATTCCGTGGATTATGACCTGCATTTGGACAATAATGAAATAGAATTGAAGAGAGCAGATGGGATGTCAGAGTGTGTTACCCATAATACAGGTAAATCTTGTTTCTTGAAACTTAAACACACATAAGTGTGTGTATGTGCTTTTGTGTACTAGGCTGTGATGTACTATATCACAACTATACACATAAAAAATACAATATGTATTTCTTCCTAAGGTTTCTGTTTAAGAAAGTCCAGGCCGGGCGCAGTGGCTCAGGCCTGTAATCCCAGCACTTTGTGCGTCCGAGGTGGGTGGATCACTTGAGCTCAGGAGTTCGAGACCAGCCTGGAAAACACGGGAAAAACCCATCTTTACTAAAAATACAAAAAAATTAGCTGGGCATGATGGTGGAGGCCTGTAATCCCAGCTACTCAAGAGGCTGAGGCAGGAGAATCGCTTGAACCCGGGAGGCAGAGGTTGCAGTGAGCTGAGATAGCGCCACTGCACTACAGCCTAGGCAACAGAGTGAGACTCTGTCTCAAAAAAAAGAAAAGAAAAGAAATTCTGAAAGCATTGTGTTAGACCATCTTCTCTTTTTACTGTTTATTCTTTCATTCATTTGTTCATTCGTTCTCATTTTGTGTGGCAGATCCTGAACTCAAAACAGCACCAGATTTTTAATTTGATATCATCATCTCCTGCATTTGTTCAGTGCAAATTCTTTCTCCATTCTCCTTACATGCCCTGCTTCACCACCTTCACTTTCCTAAGCAATCCATGCCTTCCTTCATCTTGGAGACCTTTGCAAAACTCCACCTATCCTTTTCCCCTCTCTCTGTGAGCTCATTCTTAGTCATCCTTCAGCCTATAGAATCCTGCCTCTATTCTCAAAGCCTGGCTTCGGTTCTTGAGGCAATTTTTAAATAAGGCTGCAAGTTATTTGACACTCACTCCAAAGAGGCAGAAACTATGTCACGTCTTCTTGATGCGTGCTTATGACTGCTTCAACCAATAAAGTGGAAGTGAAATGGTGTGACTTCTAAAGCTTGGTCATCAAAGGTCGTGCAATTTCCACCTGACTTGCTGGAACACTCACTTTTGGAGCTCTGAGCTGCTGTGTAACACATCCAAATACCCAAGGCCACCATGGTAGAGAGGCCATATGTAAGCACTCCAGGGGACAATTCCAGTTAGATCCAGCATTCCAGCCATCTCTGTCAGGGAGTAAGGCATGTAACTGGGTTATCTTGTACTCTCTAGACCAGCCCACCCACAAAGTGCATGACACTGAGTGACCTCCGTTGATGCCACAGTTAACACAAAAATCACCCAGCAGAATCCTGCCTGAATTTGTGATCTACAAAATTTATGAGATATAAAATTGTCATTGCTTTAAGCCACCATGTTTTGGGATGGTGTTTTGTACAGCAATAGATAGCTGCAACAATTCTCTCTCTATGTGTGTCCATGGCATCCTATTTTGTCTCCACTGTGAAGTTTATTGCATTGTAGCTTAACTTTCTACTATCTATTTGTCTGTGTTTTCTAGCAGAAAATATGAAGCCTAAAATGATATTTTGCTGCCAATTGCGTTTCTAATATCTAGCATCAGTTCTGCACAAAATATGGACTTAATGATTATTTTAAAAAATTTGGGTTCAATTTTTTAAAGTTTGGGAACAGAGTTTATTACAGGAAAGGTGTTCATATGTCTGCATCTGCCTGGACCTATTGATTTAATGTAATTATTAACAGAGTCCTCTTTCAGTCTCAAAATGTAATGGATAAATGATATGATTTATAATCTATTTAATTAGAGGGGTCCTCCTGGGACCAGGGAAGGATTCTGAGTGATGCCCATAAGATTCATTAGAGGTTGGATTTGGCTCTGGTTGGATAAGAATTTTGAATTTTTAGATGAGCAATTTTAAAGAGAGACTGTTATTACCCTTGTCACCATTATATTTTGATTACGTGCTCTATAATTAGATGTTGAAAATGCTAATGCATATTAATACTTGATTGATTTGATTACCCATCATAATTATACTTTGATCACTTTTGATAAATATATTGATTCATAGTTTATTTACTTCACAGTATATTCTTTGTATAACTGCTTTGATAATATCTGATTACATCTTAATATTTGATTGCTTTGAGTAGCTCTTGTTTTAACCATGGGGAAGTTGGATCGTATTAGCCATGATGAACCTGACTAGTGGTTATATGAGCGTCGATTTCGTAGAGAAACGCGCCTGGGTTTGATGTTCTTCCTTACTTACCTGGGTAACCTCTTAACCTCACTTATCCTCTCTGGTCTTTAGTTTCCCCATCTCTAAAATAGAATTGATAAAAGTTACTCATAAGGGTGCCAGGTGGATTAATAAGAAAATCATCTATTAGTAGAGTATTCTGGCTGGTCCCTAACTGACATTCTGGGTAATTCTCATGTGTAGATGGATGATATTCCCTACTCCCACCCAAATATCTATTTGCATGATCTAATACACATGAAGGCTTTTTATTGATGTTGTTTCAGGAGGGGGCTCAGGGAGAAAGAAGTCATTCTGGGTGGGATACTGATGAGGGAGAGAGGAAGAGAAGAGGAATAAATGGGAGGCCATGTCATGGGCTCCATTCTGCCATTCAGGCCCCAGGGTCCAGGTGTTCAGAGTACAAGAGGGCCTGGCCGAAGGGGCAAGTGGGCTGGCATCTGGCCACAGGGTTATATTTGCTTGCGTAGTGTATATTTCTTTCTTTCTTTTCCTTCCTTCCTTCCTTTCTTTCCTTCTTTTCTTTTCTTTTTTGTTTTTGAGACAGTGTCTTGCTCTGTCACCTAGGCCGGAGTGCAATGGCACAATCTCGGCTCACTGCCACCTCCTCCTCCTGGGTTCAAGCGATTCTCCTGCCTCAGCTTCCAAAGTAGCTGGGATTACAGGTGTGTGCCACGTCCACCTAATTTTTTGTATTTTTAGTAGAGACCAGGTTTCACTGTGTTAGCCAGGAGGGTCTCCATTTCCTGACCTCATGATCCACACGCCTCATCCTCCCAAAGTATTGGGATTACAGGCGTCAGCCACTGCACCTGGTCGAGTGGTGTATCTTTTCTAATTCACAAAGAGGAGCCATGAGAACCCTCAGAGGTGTCATATGAAAGAAGGACTTGTTTGAAATTCAGTAGAAATGAAGAGATAGAGTGAGAGAGAGAGAGAGAGATTGAGCGCAAACTCTGAAGTTCCCATGTGTGTGGAGGGTTTTGTGAGACTGTGGGCACAGGAACAGCAGTGTAGGTCCAGGAGGGCATCTCTTCCCCCTGGGCTGCAGTTCGTGCCCTGGATCCCAGAGTGCTCTGTGGGAGATGGCAGTGCCTGGCAGATCAGCCTTCTCATGGGGTTTGGGGAACTTGGGGTGTGTGTGTCTGTGTGTGTGCGAACATGTGTGTTGAGAGGAAGGGAACATGGACAGTATGTGTGTGGGGGTGACCCTTAACTACTGTAATAGCTGGAAATTACAGAACTTTTAGCTCCAGGTGCCTTGCTAAACACTTTACATGCATTATAATTTTCAATGGTCACAACAACCCTGTGACAATAACCAATAGTACTTTTATTATCCTCATTCTACAGATGAGAAGTAGAGGCAAAGAGAAATTAAGGAATTTCTCCTGATGTTATAGACAGTAGAGCTGGGATTTCAATCCAGACAGTCAGATGCCAGAGTCACTGCTCTTAGCCATGACCCTATATTGCCTCCTGTTCAAGGAAACTGAAACTGGATCCAGACATGGGTGAGCCCCCTAGTGCTACCCCTGGGGACAGCTGGAGTGGGGAGGAACTCGGATGCTGTATAAGCCCATGATCCTCAACTCACTGAAATCTGTGTTAATGGGATCCATCTCTTCCCTCAGCCTGGGGACACTATGTTTTGGATATAAAGCACATTTGCCCAGGACCTGGCTCTGGCTTAGGACTCAGTTGAGAATTGTGTTTTTAGTGTTCTGGATGATTGGCTTAGCAGTTCTTTTCTTGAGTCATGTTTTTACAGATGAAAGCACAGAGACCCACTTAGCCAAGTCAGGGCTCACTTTGACATTCTGTTGTGCCTGTTTTTGTCTGTGACCCAAACTGAAGTCCATAGTACAGTGGGATGACCTGCCTTCTCTCCAGCTGTGGGGAGACTCAGGCGTGGGTAATTGTCCCCTGGCACTGGGCCACTGGAGAAGAAAAGCTATTAACTGCCCATCTGCTGGCTGCTGTCCTGGCTGCCATCCAAATGACCCATAAACCCTGGGAACGTTCAATGATTAGACACAGTCATGTGCTCCTGGAACACCAGAGCAACCACTCCATACTGAAAGGAAGGACACCTTTCCAGAATCCCATATGAGTCCCCACATATTAGCAAGTCTCTTCTCTTAATCCTTCCTTCCTTTGCAGAAAATGGATTTATCTACATCCCATCCCCGAAACTGTGAGATGTTACCTTTTTCTTTTCCATCCCCCTATTTTATTACTTTTTTATTTTATTTTTATTTTTTATTTTTTTGAGATGGAGTTTCACTCTTGTTACCCAGGCTGGAGTGCAATGGTGTGATCTCGGCTCACCGCAACCTCCGCCTCCTGGGTTCAGGCAATTCTCCTGCCTCAGCCTCCTGAGTAGCTGGGATTACAGGTCTGTGCCACCATGCCCAGCTTATTTTCTGTATTTTTAGTAGAGATGGGGTTTCACCATGTTGACCAGGATGGTCTCGATCTCTTGACCTCATGATCCCTCCTTGGCCTCCCCAAGTGCTGGGATTACAGGCGTGAGCCACTGCGCCTGGCTGATATTTTTAACATGCTAGGGATTTCCAAAATTGAGATGTTGCTTTTGTCCCTTCATGTATAATTCTATCTAATGCAAACTATAGTGCAACTTTATTTCAAGTAGGCATGGTATTTTTTTGTTTTTACTCCATTTTGCTTCCTGAAATTTCTCTAGGATGGATCTGTTCTGCTAAGGAGGAGGTGGACTAGAAACCGTACCAAGCAGCGTCTTGTACAGATGGAAATAGTCTCGTACAGATGAACAGCGTCTCATACAGATGAACCAACAGTCAGAAGGGTGAGTCCTCCTTCTGGCTCCACCAAACATTGAGCGCCTTGGTCTTTTTTTTTGAAACAGAGTCACACTCTGTCAGCCAGGTTGGAGTGCAGTGGTGCGATCTTGGCTCAATGCAACCTCTGCCTCCCAGGTTCCAGTGATTCTACTCCCTCAGCCTCCCAAATAGCTGCGATTACAGGCGTGCGCCACTGCGCCCAGCTAATTTTTGAATTTTTAGTAGAGATGGGGTTTTGCCATGTTGGCCAGGCTAGTATCAAACTCCTGACCTCAAGTGATCTGCCTGTGTTGGCCTCCCAAGGTGCTGGGATTACAGGTGTGAGCCACCATGCCTGGTAGCCTTTTCATTGGTAAAGCGACTTGGACTCCGTGGCCTCTGCCACCTCTTCCAGGCCTGCACCTCAGTGAGTCTTTCGCTGTCTCTGGAAGTCAGTTGGAAAATAGGGCAACAATTAGCCAACAGCTGACTTCGTCAGACTATAATGATCTAATTTCTTGAAGATTCTGGTAGTTCAAATTAAGTATGAGAATGGTTCTTCTGGTGCTGAGCAAAGGAAGAAAACTCAAGTAGTAGCAATATGGTAGGGTTTTCCTGGAACTGGAACTGGTACTTGACATGTTTTTGTTTTTTTTTTTTTTTGAAGACGGGGTCCCACTCTGTCACCCAGGCTGGAGTACAGTGGCACAATCATAGTTCACTGTAGCCTTGAACTCCTGGGCTCAAATTTCTCTCTCCTCTTTTTATATATACATATATGTAAATTTTTCTGAACTGTCTGTGACTAAGTTGCATACATTCAGAGCCGTGTCCCTGTCCCTCAGTGCAGTCTGGTCCTGGCCTGGATGTCCCTCAAGCCCGGCGCCACATCTTTCCTCCCATCACTCCCACTGCTGCCACTGCACCCTCAGACTCGGACCTAGTGTTTTTTTTCTCTCATTGGAAAGCCCTCCTTCTACCCACCCAGACCAGAACTCCACTGTGTGTGCCCCTCCTTGGGTGTTAAAAAGAAGACCACTGAACTAGATTGGCTTGCTTGGGCGAAGAGGCAGGCTCCTCACTAGAGTGCAGTGGCACAATCATAGCTCACTGCAGCCTTGAACCCTCAGCCTCCCAGGTAGCTGGCACTACAGGTATGCACCACCACACCTGGCTAATTTTTTTTTTTTGTATTTTTTGTAGAGACCGGTTTTTGCCGTGTTGCCCAAGCTGGTCTTGAACTCCTGTACTCAAACCATCTGCCCTCCTTGGTCTCCCAAAGTGCTGGGATTACATGCATGAGCCACCACACCCAGCCTGCTTGGCCTGTTTTTAAGGTAGATAAGAACTCACATGTGATAGGGAGGAAAGAGGACGGTCTAGCACCTATAGGCCAAGGCATGGAGGTGAAAACAAGCCCATCCCATGTGGACAACAGATGGGACACAAAAAATCAAAAACAAGAAGAGAAAGCCAGAAATGTCCCCAGCTGGGGAGAGTACAAAGCGTCCTGTGCCTCTTTTCCCATTCGTGGTGCTGTGTGATGGCATCCCAACAGCAGCCTTCATTTCATGTATGCTGTGACAGTTAACTAGTCAATTTTGTTTTCCTTTAGTTTAACCATAAGTTTAAAGTAAATATTGATATTTTCTAAGCTATAAAACAGCCACTCATCACAATGCATTTCGACAAAACCAAACAGTTTGGTGACCGAGACTCACAGAGATTTCTCCTAATTGGATAAAAAGATGAGGTCTGTGCTTTTTCATTTGCCTGATTAATTACAGCTCTGAAACCCTTGAAAACAGACACGGCGTGTAAGTGGTATCTATTGTTTAATCAAGGACAGATGTTTTTGAAAACCTTTTAAATAGGCCTAGAGCCTTACTGACTCTGAAGAGAATCATTGAACCATATGTTTTTACAAGTAGCATGCCAGCAAAAAACGATTTTTACTAATATTCAAGTTAGAGTCACCATAATTGTGGTTTGTCCTAAACCTCCCAGCATCTAGAAGCAGTTCCAAGTAAATGGCATCATCATCAACCCAGGGGACTAGGCTAAAAATCCAATAATCACTCACAACTTCTTGCCTGTACTTCTCTCCCTCATCCCTGCTCTGTCCAAGACTGGTTGTCAATTTCATTGCCCAAGAGCAGTATCTCTCTGTAGCAGGACATGCCGCAGACAGAACCTCTCAGACACCAGGTTTGTGAAAGAAGTAGCTTTTTATTCGGCCGGGAGTCTCGGCAAACTCGCGTCTGGAGAACCGAGCTCCCCGACTAGAAAATCCTGGCCTCGTTTAAAGGCTCACAATCTTAGAGGGTACATGTCAGAGGGTCGTGGTGATCAATGAGGTAAATGAGGGGCACGTGACTTAGGGGGCATCTAATCGTGATTAAGCAAGAACAATGACTTTCTGGGAAGATTCCTCCATACCATGCCTGTGATCTATGGATAGGATAGGAACTAGGGTGGGGGGTTTGGTCTTTAACCTCCAGGTCCGGCTAGTGGTGCTGGTTTTTTTCTCCTCCCCTGACCTTGCGCCTTCTATTTTCAACTTTTACTTCTTCTTTTGAAATGCAATGTAGGAGGCTAAGGCGAAGCCGTGTTAGAAGTTTAAGTGGAAGGTCTCCTTCTTCATCTCCAGGTGTTTCCTGGTGTCTGTTCCTACCACAGCTTATGTTAAGGCAACTGTGATATGGGTCTGGTGACGGGAGGAACACCAGGGTCGTTAGCCTCATGCTGATTTAGATAAAACCACATGGACACGGACACACAAGGACACACACAGTGGTTTTAAGGAGTGGAGAGTTTAATAGCTAAGAAAGAAGGAAGAAGCTCCCCCATACAGAGATGGAGAGCGGGTCAAAGCCAAAAGAGGAAACCCCTGTGCAGAAAAGTGGCTGCTTACATGAGGAAATTGGAGGAGGCGGTATCTGATTTGCATAGGGCTTCGGATTGGTTTGACCTGTCATGTCATTCACGAAGCCCTAGGAAAAACTGGCCCACCCATCCTAGTCTTTTTATATGCAAATACAGGGCGCCATGATGTTTGACACACATGGGGATATGTGGGGGTGGCCATGTTACCAGGCACATATGGGGGCAAGGGCAAGAGGACCAGGGAGGGAATCGCCACGTTTGGGTGGACCTAGTTCCTAATGATCTACATTTACATATCAAAGCCTGCCAGCACAGCTGGGGCTTTTCTGCTAGACAAGAAACGTTTCTGGAGCTGCTTTCAAAGAAACAAAAACTTCCCAAGGACCCCTTTTCTTATCTGCCTAGAATAATTTCTTAATAACTCCTATAACAACTATGTTAGGCCTGGTAGAAAACCGAATGCACCCCATATGGGTGAAGTGAAGAGACTTTCATGAGGAGACTATTTGAGAAGCGTAGCCAAGGTGAATGGAATAAGCAAGGGTCAGTGGGTACCAGGATAACAAGCACAGTGTTGCTCTTCCTACTCCAAGGGCTGGGGACAGTGGGAGGAAAAACTGTGTTTCCAAAACCCAGTGAGAGCCAAAGGAAGAGGCTATGGGCCCTGGCTGCCTAGTGGTTGCTGTGGTGAAGACAGCCTGTGGATGAGGATGTGGCTTGTGTAGCACCTAAGTTGGGAAGTTGGGGTGAAGGGATAAATATGCCAGCCCTTCCTCCTGCTGTCTTCTAGTCTTGTCGGTACCTCCAATTGGCCAAACTTAACTGACACCAAAGGGCAGGGGAGCCCAGGAGATGCAGTCCTCCGGCATCCGCCTCTTCCCTCCTGCACTAAGCACCAATTACTGGTGAGGGTGTAGAGCAACGGGCTCTCTCATTCATTGCTGGTGGGAATTCGAAGGGTGCAGCACTTTGGAAGACAGACGTTTCTCACAAAGCTGAACGTGCCCTTACCACACATTCCAGCAATCATGCTGCTTGATATGTCTTCAGTGGGTTGGAAACTTACATCCACACAAAAATTCTTACACGGATGTTTATGGCAGTTTTATTCACAATTGCTGAAACTTGATCACAGCCGTTTCTCTGCACAAAGTAGGGCAGAGACAGCAGAGTGGGTCTGGAGGCTCAAATGAAAAATAACTGCACAGTAATGGCTCCCTGCCCTTGAACTATTGCAATAGCCTCTTAAAGGCTTCCCTGCCTCCAGGCTTATTTTCTCTCCCAATTCTCCATAATGCGACAAGAATGTTCTTTCTAAAGCAAAAATCTCCAGGTGACTCCCTTCTTACAACCCTTGAGTGACGTCCTCCCAGGAGAAAATGAGAACTCCCCAGCATGGTGTCCAATGTCCTGTGAGCCGCATCTCTATCGACCTCCCTCTCCCTTTGCACTCCATGCAGTGATGGGAGCCTGAACTGGTCTCTCATCACTCCCCTTAGCCCCCTGCTTAGCCACGCCCTCTGCCTGCAATATTTTTTATTCCATTGTGCCCTGCTCTCCACGCCTTTTCCCCAGCTGGCTAATTTCTGCTCCCCCACCTTTAGTTTCATTTTTATTTTAAGATGGCATAGGGTTCTCCCCCAACCTTTTTTGTGAGTTTTTAAATAGACTTTATTTTTTCTAGGAGTTAGGTTTATAGAAGAATTGAGCAGGAAGTATCGAGTTCTCATGTACTTCCTTTCCACCCCCTCCACAGTTGCACCTGTTATTAACATCTTATATTAGTGTGGTGGTACATTTGTTACTATTGATGAATCAATATGCATTCTTATTAACCAAAGTCCATTGTTTACATTAGGGCTCACTCTTTATGTTGTCTAGTTCTGTGGTTTCAACAAATGCATAATGTCAAGTATCCACCATTACAGCATTTTAAAGAATAATTTCACTGCCCTAAAAGTCCCCTGTATTTCACCTGTTCCTCTATTCCTCCTCCCCTTAAGCCTGTGGCAACCACTGATTTTTTTAACTGTGTGCATAGTTTTGCCTTTTCCAGAGTGTTGTATCATTGCAGTCACATAGTGTGTTATCTTTTTTCAGACTGGCTTCTTTCACTTAGCAATATGCATGCATATCTTTCCATGGCTTGAAAACTCTTTTTTTTATTGACAATAATATTCCATGGTACGGATGTACTGCAGTTTGTTTGCCCATTCCCCTATTGAAGAACATCTTGGTTGCTTCCAAGTTTGAGCAATTATGGTTACAGCTGCAATAAGCATTTCATGTGAGGTTTTTTTGGGGGATTGTAGGTTTTCAATCCATTTGGATAAATACCAAGGACTATAATCTCTAGGATATATGTTAAGACCATGTTCAGCTTTGTAAGAAACTGTCTTCCAAAGTGCTACACCATTTTTGCATTCCCACCATAATATATGAGAGATCTTGTAGCTCCATATCCTCACCAGCATTTGGTGCTATGTCTTGGATTTTTGCCATTCTAATAGGTGTGCAGTGGTATCACCTTGTTGTTATAATATTTCCATTTCCTAATGACATATGCCATTGAGCATCCTTTCATTTGCTTAGGTGCCACTTCTGCTCCAGTTTTAACTATTGGCTTAGTTGATGGTTTCTGTAGGAAAGCGCTCTCCCCCATTGTATCGGATAGCCTTTGCTGTGTAATAGATGAGTTCAAAACATGGTAGCTGAAAATAGCCATCACTTATCTGTGGGTCATGTGGAGTTCAGCTGATTAGGCGAGGTTGTGCTGGGTGCCCCCGCTTTGGGCTTGTGGATCTCCTGGGTTGGCTGGGTCTGCTAGCTAGCTCTGTTCCACAGGTCTCCAACTTTGTTTGACCCAGGAGTATGGCTATCATTTGTTCTTATGACAAAGACAGAGGCACAATGGAGTGAGTGGAAACATGACATTTCTTAAAGTCTGGACCCACTGAGACGTACCTGCAATTAGTTATAGTAAGTCACAGGGCCAACTCTAAATTCAAGGGGCAATGTGAGGCCATAGCAAGGATGCAGATGTGTGATGGGGAAGAGAGAAAAATTAAGACCAAGTCCATCCACCACAGTGCACCACTGTGATCATAACAATTCACTTTCCTCCAACATGCAAATGCTCTTACCCCCATCCCTGAGCCCCAAAGGGCTTGATTTGATCCCCAGGATGTCATGGAAACCTGTAGACTAAAATGGCAAGTCTTTGCACCTTAAATACCAAACACTCAGAGGTTAAACATGAAGTAAATAACCAAAATAAAAATTTCCATCTGAAATTCTCCTATTTCTTTCCACATGCCACGGGTCACAGCAAGTCACATGGCCAAACCCAAAGCCAAGAGATACTCATAATAAGGCCATGACAAAGGAGGGATAAGGAACTGGGGACAATACTGTACCCCCAGTATAAATGGAAATGGAAGGATGGTTGTCCTTCCATTTACATCACCTGCCTTGACCACCCCTTCTGAAAGGGGCTTTAGAAAAAAGCCCTTTTGTTTCATCTGAGCAAGTTTCTCAGAATGCTTTCAGCCTGGAGAAAACTGGGGGCTCAGAGGTCTTTCTACTTTTTAAAGAGCCACAGTCCTTTATACTCAAAGTCAGAAGTATTTTTGCCAATAATACTCTCAAAAAAACTTTCTGAGTTTTACAAATAAAGACAAAGAATTTTTAAAGTGGCAAGAAAAGACATTTTTTGCTCTAAAAAGGTGAGATAAAGGAACAAATTTTTCCTAATGATTATTTAAAAAAAAACTTTGAAGATGTGGTCAAAAAGATCAGATAGGAATGTATCCCATACACATTTTCTTATCGATAGTTTTGGGTTTCAGTAATTCAAGATTTAGACCAAAATTTATGTAAACTAATGTATAACAAGCATTATCTTGGTAGTAGTGTATTGAAATTGATACTTTAATTTCCCCAAATCTTTGTGAGGCTGGCAGATTAAACAGGGTGGTTTTCAGTGAAAACATAATTTGTATATTTAATGGTTAATGCATAACTTTTGATAAGGTCTTTTTAGAAGATGTTTACATTGAGAAAGTAAAAGATTATATTGTCTGAGTTCAATCTTTATGCAAGTCTGACGATTTCTAATTCTTTGTATTTAAAAAATTATAATAGGATTTGAGTTTTAAATTGATAGAACTTTTAAAATTAAAGACGATAAATGCTTATCCTGTGATTTTTGTTTTGTTTTGTTTTGTTTGAGATGGAGTCTCACTCTGTCGCCCAGGCTGGAGTGCAGTGGTGCGATCTTGGCTCACTGCAGCCTCCACCTCCTGGATTCAGGTGGTTCTTCTGCCTCAGCCTCCCAAGTAGCTGGGACTACAGGTGTATGCCACCATGACAAGCTTATTTTATTTTATTTTTTTTTAGTAGAGGCAGGGCTTCACCATCTTGGCCAGGCTGGTCTCGAACTCCTGACCTCATGATCCACCTGCTTCAATCTCTGAAAGTGCTGAAATTACAGGTGTAAGCCATTGTGCCCAGCCTAACCTATGATTTTAGCATTTTTCTAAGAAGTTTAAATAATTGAGTGATGTAGAAGGGACCACATTTCTTTTGTTTTTGTTAACTTACAAAGAAGGACATAAACAATAAAACAGAAGGAATAAAATTTGGAGAAAATCCTTTATGAGTTATTTTATTTTAAGTTCCAGGGTACATGTGCAGGATGTGCAGGTTTGTTACAAAGGTAAACATGTGGTATAGTGGTTTGTTCACCCATCAACCCATTACCTAGATATTAAGTCTGGTATGCATTAGCTATTTCTCCTGATGCCTTTATGAGTTTTTAACTTTTTTTTTTTTGAGATGGAGTCTCACTTTGTCACCCAGACTGGAGTGCAGTGGTACCATCTCAGCTCACTGCAACCTCTGCCTCCTGGGTTCAAGGGATTCTCCTGCCTCAGCCTCCCGAGTAACCCTTGCCTTGGCACCTGCGGGGACCCCACACATAGCTGGGACTACAGGCGTGTGTCAACATGCCCAGCTATTTTTTGCATTTTAGACAGGGTTTCACCATGTGGGCCAGGCTGGTCTCGATCTCTTGAACTCATGATCCCCCCACCTTAGCCTCCAAAGTGTTGGGATTACAGGCATGACCCAACATGCCCAGCCTAGTTTTTAACATATTTTATTCTAGTCTACTTATGTGTCAAAATTCATTTGGGATATACTGCTCTGTCTGTCTATCACTCCATAATTCTTATTAATTGGTGTATAACAGGTTGTTGTGGGGCTATGCCTTTAAGTTTTCTAGGAACCTGATTGTACAGCTGGAAGGCTTTCCTAGACCAGGGCTACTCACAGACACATCAGTACCACTTGGGAGCCTGTTCAAGGTACAAGCTCTTGGGCCTTTTCCTGTAACTGTTGAATTGGAACCTCTGAAGGTGGTGCTCAGGTAGCTGTATTAACAAGCCTCCGGGTGATTCTGAAGCATGCCCAAGTTTGAGAAATGACTGGGGGCTATCTTATTTCTCCCGGAGTCTGGTCGTTACCCTGAGGACTTGGCTTCACTGGCAGTGCCTGCGTTGGTTGTTTCCAAGCTGTATCTTAATGGCCACACCCTTGACTTGATCTTTGTCTCCGGGTTGTATTTTATTTGGGAGTCTTTTACTGGCTGGAAAGGCTGGGACAAAAAAACAGTTCTATTTTCCAACCCAGCTAGTGTGGGCTGTGTATATTCCCTCTAAATTCTGCTTGCAAGCCGACCAGTTCTCCTCTGAGCTGTACTGTATCACATGTGTGATAACCTTCTGCCTGGTTCCAGGTGTAACCTTCTGCCTGGCAATCTTCTTGCCCAAGTTCATAGGTTCATTAGGCACATTTTCTATCTTCCGGGTTAGCTCAGGTGACAGTTTTACCAGATATTTTATTACTACAAAGCATAGGTCACAGTTTTTCAGCTTCCTATAACAGTTTCCTTTCTTCAGCCTCTATCTGCTTCCTAGGCCCAAAACTAATACCACATATTTTGGGATTTGACTGCAGTACCAATTTCTGTAAGGGTTGGATATTTCTGCATAACAAACTACTCCAAAACTTGTGGCTTAAAACAATAATTATTTATGACTGCTCACAGGTCCATGAGTTAACTGGGGTTCTGCTGAAAGGCTGGGTGGCTCTGCTGCAGAAATATGTTGCCATGCTTGGGACTTAAAGGAGAGAGAAATGGAAGGAAGGAAGGAAGAAAGGAAAGAAGGAAGGAACACGGAGGAAAAATGAAGAAAGAATGAAGGAAGGAAAGAAGGATGAAGGAAGAAAGGATCACTTGAAGTCAGGAGTTCGAGACCCACCTGGTCAACACGGTGAAACCCCATCTCTACTAAAAATTTGAAAATTAGCTGGGCGTGGTGGCAGGCACCTACACTCCTAGCTACTCAGGAGGCCGAGGCATGAGACTCACTGCAGGCCTGCGGATTCACTCGGATGTCTCCACTCCTTAGACTAGTGGGCAAGCCAGCTCATGTTCTCATCGCCATGGTAAAGGTGTAAGAAGACTAGTGGAAATATGTGATGCTTCTTAAGTCCTAGTCTCAGAACTGGCCTCCTCTCACTTCTGCCCACATGCCACTGGCCGGAGCAAGTCACATAATCAAGCCTAAAGCCACGATGAAACCATGACAAAGGTATAAATGCAGGGAAGGGTCAAGAATTAGAAACAATACTTCAATCTGGAATCCTCCTCAACACAAAAATAGGAATCTCTCCTATGTGCTATCATAACTTTTTTTTTTTTGAGATGGAGTCTCACTCTGTCACCCAGGCTGGAGTACAGTGGCATGATCTTTGCTCACTGCACCCTCCGGCTTCTGGGTTCAAGCAATTCTCCTGCCTCAGCCTCCTGAGTAGCTGGGGTTACAGGCGCATGCCACCATGCCTGGCTAATTTTTTGTATTTTTATTAGAGATGGGATTTAACCATGTTAGCAGGCTGGGTCTCGATCTCCAGACCTTGTGATCCACCCGCCTCAGCACCCCAAAGTGCTGGGATTACGGGCATGAGCCGTCACACCTGCTCCATAACTTTTTAAATGTATATTCCCAGAACATTTCCGTCATTGTCTCCGAAAAGCAGACATTGTGCCTCCAGAGCCTAGGCGGATATTCAATAACTACCTGCTGAGCAAGTGACTGACAGCATGAGTGAATACTTTCCCAATGGATAGTTTGCCAAGTTAGATCTGTAGAGACCAAGAATTAAGGGATGGTTTGGAATCTTGTCTGGATGTTTAATTCGAACCTTCAAGCTTTTTATCAGTATGTCTTCTCAGGAAAATAAAAGCTTACCTTAGTGTTTGAACTTCCTAGGAGCAAAGCAACGCTTAGCATTTGGAAGACACCATAAACGAAAAAAGAGTAATAAAGGAAAAAAAAATGGAACCAAAGGGAAATTGCTGAGAGGGAAGAGCTGATGAAATACTTATGGGGGTTTTGTGCTACTTTATTTTTCTCAAACTCTTTCTTTAGAGGGATGAGTGAGGGAGTTCTAAGTGGCTGTCCCATGGGTGCCCAGCCCATCACTGCCTGTGTTTTGTAATCAGAGCCAAGAATCAAGTGGAGAGAAGATAGCAGTGTAGTAAAACCTCCCTGTGCAATCTTGTTGGCAGGCTGTGTGACAACCTCAGTGAACTGCACAGGACGGACTGATGTTGGCTGACCTTGTTCACACCTTCCTTCTCTCTGTGCTCATGGTCTGGCTGTTGCTGCACATGCCAGTGACAGTATTTCTCCCCTTCAGAACTCACCTCTCTGCTCTACTTTTCCAGAATTTTATTTTTACAAATACATTGCCATGCTTGGGACTAAAAGGAGAGAGAAAAGGAAAAAAGGAAGGAAGGAAAGAAGGAAGGAAGGAGGGAGGGAGGGAAGGAAGGAAAGAAGGAAGGAAGAAAGGCAGGAAGAAGGAGGGACAGAAGGAAAGAAGGAAGGAAGAAGCAGGGACAGAAGGAAAGAAGGAAGGAAGAAGGAGGGACAGAAGGAAGGAAGGAACAAAGGAAGGAAGGATAGACAAGGGAAGGAAGAAAAAAGTAAAGAGGAAAAATGAAGGAAGGATGGAAGAAGGAAAGAAGGAAAGGAAGGAAGAAGGAAAGAAGGAAAGGAAGGAAGAAGGAGGGACAGAAGGAAGGAAGGAACAAAGGAAGGAAGGATAGACAAGGGAAGGAAGAAAAAGTAAAGAGGAAAAAAGGTTGAAGGAAGGATGGAGGAAGGAAGGAAAGAACAAAGGACAAAGGATGGAAGGAAGGAGAAACAAAGGAAGGATGGAAGGAAAGAAGGAAGGAAGGACCTGGAGAAGAGCTCTGGGAGGAGGCCTGGGATTATGGAAGTAGTAACTCCTCCTGTGTTTTTCTTCTGTGAATAGGCTGCTCAGAGGTCATACACAAATCTGGGGCCGGGCGCTGTGGCTCACACCTGTAATTCCAGCACTTTGGGAGGCCAAGGCAAGCAGATCACAAGGTCAGCAGTTTGAGATCAGACTGGCCAACATGGTGAAACTTTGTCTCTACTAAAAATGCAAAATCAGCCAGGTGTGGTGGGGTACACTCTAATCTCAGCTACTCAGGAGGCTGAAGCAGAAGAATCACTTGAACCTGAGAGGCGGAGGTTGCAGTGAGCTAAGATCGTGCCACTGCACTCCAGCCTAAGTGACAGAACAAGACTCTGTCTCAAAAACAAAAACAAAACAAATCTGGGGCCATGCTTGAGAAGATTTAGTTTGGGCGCTAGTGGCTGGTGTCAGACTCATCTTGAAACAAGTCTTTGCCTCAAGCCCTATGCCTATTCTCAGGAATGGCCAGGTCTCTTTTCCCACCTGGGTTTCAGTGCTGTTGGAACGAGCTCAGGTCCCATAGACTCCAAACTCCACAGCAGAGCAATTTTTGAGCCTGGTGAAGTGCGAGGGTAATGAGAGGTTGTTAATCTAAGGCAGTAACCTTTCCCTGCAAAAGTGTGGAAATGCTCATTGGAGGTTTCCTAGCGGTTGTCACGATCCGGCCTGGGATAAACCTGGTCAGTGGGACAGCAAACAGATGCACAGAAGGGACAGGCTTTGGTGAAAGGCTGTGCCCTCAGCCTTCCCAGAGGCCCTTGCAGACCACGGCTCTCAGGCAGCCCTGGGAACCTCAGGCTCAAAGGCTGTCAGGGTTTCAGTCTCCTCAGTTTTCCCTTGAAATAGGATGGCCATTGTGGGGCTTAGGATGAGGGGGTGTTTGGAATGAAACCACCCCAGAACACACCACCAAGCTGAGATGTGTGTCAACTGCTTGGCACATGGGAAATGTAGCCTTCGCCTGGGCTGCATTTCAGGAGACCCCAGGACCTCCGCATGCAGCCTCTGCCGGGGCAGGTGCAAAGGTCTAGATCAAGTTTACACCTTTTGGAAATCTGTAGGACTGAAGAGTGTTCCTGACCACAGATTGACGCACTCAGAGAGTAAGAGATATCCACACTGCCAGAGCAGCTTGTTGCCAGCTTTATGCATTTTTATTTAACCAACCAACACTAGCTATGGGACAGACCTTTTCTTGGTGTTTTACACATTTTAACTCCTATAATTATCAACCTTCTGTGCTATCTATTCCATTATATAGATAAGGAAGCTGAGGCACAGAGAGGTTGAGTAACTTGGCCCAGGTGATGCAGCCTGGAAGGAAGAGGTGTTGCCAGGCAATCCATGTTAAGTCAGATCTAACCATCATGCTCTGCTGTCCCTCCATGTTTACCATGAGATAGAATATAGAGGGAAGACATGGAAAATCCAACAGAAGGTCCTTCTGTGGCTCCGGCTTTCAGAGCTGCAACTTCTGGTGTCATCTGACGGATGCACAGAGCGTTACAAAAGCAGCCATAGCTTGAGCGCTGAAGGCTTGCTTACTTTTCCGAGGCTCAGCACACTCTACGTCCTCCTTCTGAGTCAAAGGGTGCCAGGCGGTCACGCTTCAGGGGAGCAAAGACCTAAGCATCTTGGAGCTGGTGGATTTATCTACAGGGATGCCTGGTGTGGGGATTAGCACTAACCCAAAACATGAATCCCCAGATGGCAAATATGAGATGGGCTTCTTGAAGGAATTCCTCAATTTCTTGCAAAAGGAAACTCATATAATGGAAAAAAAAAACCCACAAGTTTTGGAGCCAGAGACTCAGTTGTGTGACCTTGGGTAAGTCATTTATCTCTCCAAGCCTAGTATCCTTGTCTGCAGAATGAACCAGATAAGACCTTCTCATGGGGTGTTTATAGAGGCTGCATGTGGTAATATATAGCCCATCTGCATGGGTCCAATCATTGACTAAGAGAAGGGACATTCCCAGAGGATGCACCATACGGAGGCTGGGAATCAGGAGGTGTGCTCTGGAATGGACACATTCCCTTGATTGCTGAAGATGAGTTCCCTGGCTGGGTGGTGGAGCTGAAAGATCAGGGACTTAGGAGTCAGTCAGCTCTGGGTTCAATTCTTACCCTGTCACTTACTGGTGACCTTGGAAAATCACCTAAGCTTTCTCAACTCAGCCTTTTCACTAATAAAATTGGGATTTTGACACACATCTCTTAGGACTGTCAAATTTGTATGAGCTAATGAATGTAGAGGGTGTTAAAATAAAGCTAGCTTTCTCTAACCTCACAGGCCATCACTTTATGTGTCAGACAGTAGTTATGATACTCATCTCCCTAGGTCTGCAATAGAAAAACATCTCTCCCAGTGTCCACTGGGCCCTTTATTGCTATTATTTTTAGCCATAAACCTTGTTAAATCACTTACAGTTACAGAAGGAGGGAGGGGCATGACAGTGACTGGGCCCCATTGGAGAATTCACTCCAGTAGCCAAAGAGTGGGGGAACTTTTCCAGTTTCCCCTTTGTTAAAGTCATTCCTACATGTCATTTACATGTACTTAACCTTTATAATGTGACTTGGCAGGGCGAAGTTTTGAGGAGGACGGAGTTTTCTTCCAGGAAAGTCTCTCTTCCCTTCTCTCCCATCTTTCTCTCTGTAAAATCACTTCTTGACAACATCCACCAGTTCTGACTCAACAGTGAGCCACGTTTATTCAAAGAATACAAAGCTCTCTAGTGGGTCCCTGATTGAGTTTTAAATGGGGTGTATGACACCCCTGAAATGGTGTTACATTTCCTCTGTTAGAGGGTCCACACACTCACAAGGCTCCATGACCCTCTCTCCCCGACAAAGGCTAAGAAACATTGTTTTGAGAGAAGACGGTTGCAGAAATGCCACTCCATTTGGAGCCTAAGTACAATTTATTTCCGCAAAAGGATGGGAGGCAGATTTCCTTGGAACTTGGCCCACTTTCTCTAACACAGAAGTTGTAACAGTAAAAAAGATGTAAATCTTCTGTTTAGTTTCTTTCCCCAAGTATTTATCTTTGCTCTGAGGGGAGGAAGTCCTGTGTCTTTGGCCCCTCTGTGTCAGGGAACCCCATCTCTGTACCTGCCCACAGAACAGGTAAACTTGCCTTTTCTAGAAGATCTTTGTCCTTGAAACCCTTTACTCCTTGATGGATGTTGTTATTAAAAGTCCGAGGCTGAGCAGAAGCCCTCCTGGACTCTGAGCGATGGAGTCTCCCTGCCTCTGTGAGCTGGTGACTGGTTTGGTGGTGCTGTGTGACCCCATGAACTTCCCTTACTACTACGAACGGCCTTGCCCAACATTCATGAGCACCAGATGCCAGAAACCTAGTTGCACCATTTAATTTCTTCTTCTTTAGTTTCGAGAGGGTCCTAATTTGCAGCTTTTAAAGTAATTTGTCCCAAAACAAGCATCACAGACTGATCGACTCTCTTGGGCATTTGTTTCCCATAAATCCAGCTCTCCTTAGATGAGCTTTGACTTGGGCTGGAAAGAGAATTCGTTTAGTTATGCTGGGTTGTAGGCACTAAATTGGGCCATATTGTCACTTCTCTTTGGTAATATAAACAAGCCCACAGACTGCTCACTCTCGTCAGTGACTATAATCGGTCAAGTCGGCTTGCTGTGCTATAACTCAAAAGGAAAAAGTCCGATAACTTAGTCTGAGCTTCACCTTTCATGAGCCATCAGTTCATACATCACCCATGACATAAAAAGGGCCTCATTCCCACAGAGTTAGTCCCAGAAGGTTTTTCCCGGTGTTAAGTTCTTAAAAATAGCATCTGTGCTTAGGACATTATTCTCCAAAATTTTACACATGTGCCAGTGATTCTACTAAATCAGCCTTGCAGGATAACTCCTAAGGGCTCCTTCTGTTTATGCAGGCCAGAGTGAAGAGTCAAGAAAGTAATATTTTGCAGGTCAATCTTTTATTGCCCCATCCAACCTACAGTATGTACCACACCTTGCACACCAGTCAGCGGGGCTCTGAGGATTAAAGGTTCACCTGCTTGACATTTAGAACATTCATTATTTGACACATATTTTATTGGGCATCTTCTCTGTGCCAGGCACAGTATCAGAATGGAGGCTAAAGCAGAGAAGAGGATGGGCAAGGCTCTTGGTCTTCTGAAGCTTCCATTTGTATGAACGAGAAGGATCAAACATATACAATGTAATGGATAGATAGTAGAAATATGAAGGAAATGGCTAGGATGGTGTAATGAAGATTAATGAAGATGAGGATGGTCAGGGAATGGGTCTCTACAAACAAACAAACAAAAAACATTTCAGCTGAACATGAAGAATAAGTAGCCAGGGGGCCAGCGGGGAGAAGACCCAGGCAAAAGACCCTCCCTTCGTCTTAGTATTGTTGGACAATTGCTCATGGCTTTTTATCCACTGGAATGTTGGAAACCTGAGCTTTTGGCCCAGGACAGTGTCTCACACCTGTAATCCCAACACTTTGGGAGGCCAAGGCAGGTGGACCACTTGAGGTCAGGAGTTTGAGACTAGCCTGGCCAACATGGTGAAACCCCATCTCTACTAAAAATACAAAAATTAGCCAGGCATGCTGGTGCACGTCTGTAATGTTAGCCACTTGGTAGGTTGAGGCATGAGAAATCGCTTGAACCCAGGAGGCAGAGGTTGGAGTGAGCCGAGATTGCGCCACTGCACTCCAGCCTGGGCAACAGAGTGAGACTCTGTCTCAAAAAAACCCCCCAAACCTGAACTTTTGTATCTTAAAATATTGCATGAGAGTAGCTCCTTGTGATGTTTTGAGAGTTGAAGCATTATCGTGAATAATTGAGTGGCTTTATTTCAAAAGAACCCTCCCACTGTAGACCCCCTGCGGGAACTTGGGCGGTGTTCTGCCCATGGGAAGAGAGCCCAGATCACCCCCTGCCTGGTTCACTACAACCCTGGGAGAACACCAAGAACTCACTCTGTTGATACACAGTCTCCCAATGGAAAAATTACTTCCTTCTTGTAAATGAGTCACCAGGGGGAGTTGGTTTTCCTTCCAGAGGTCAGGCGTGCTATTTAGTGCCGTGATTCCCAACTTGGGAGAACTGGGACACCCTCATGCCATTTGTTAGATTTCTTGATGACCTCATCCTCCAAAAGTGCTGTGAGATGTATGTGCTTGTTTTAAATATTTAACTGGACATGTAATTCATTTCACTTTGAGTAGTTTTAAAAATTGATGAAATCCCAGGTGTTGGAAACCCATTGTTAGGAATTGAATAATATGATGATTTGTTCAGGATCCTAATAGCCAGAAAGAACAACTGATTTTTTAAGATGCTTTTGTTGCTGAGGAAGGCAGACAAGCTAATGATCTGAAACAAGAAAAACTCTGAAAAAGAAAAGGTGAGGCTGGCATTTGGATATCTACTTGGGTAAAATGGGTGATTTGCCTTACTTTTGAGAAAGATGATTCCTGAGTTTATCCTCATTATCCTGGAGCATTCTCAGAGCTCCTGCTCTTGGAGATGGCAGTGGCTATGCTGGAGCCCCCATTTCTCCTTCCATGGACCTAGAGATAATGTATGGGGATCGCCCCTGCGAGAGGCTAACAATTTGGCCTCCACCATTAGGTGAGCTTGATTCCTTACACATTTTCCCTGGCTGGAGGCTGTCAAGCTATGAGAAAGAGGAAATTAAGAAGAGACTGAAAGAGGAAATTGAGAATGATTAAGCAGGACACTATTTTCAGCTTTCTTGGCCGATGAGATAACGGCTAGGTGAATGCCGAGTGGTCTCACAAGGCATTGTGTCTCCCTTTCTGGCTCCTGATCTAAACCTGTTTTATGACTTTGTTTACCAGGCATTGTTTCAGCCTGGTGACCTCCCCTGCGGTCCATGTCTCAGTAGCATGATTTACTACTGAGCTTGTGTCTTCTAGTTAATTAAAGATTGTTATCCAAGTTACTGATTGTTCTGACAATATCGATAATCAGCATCACCTACTTCCCCCTTGATCCTTTAAATCAGTATTTGTTCCCTTTGACAGTTCCTCAGAATCATCCCTCAGGAATTTTCTGTTCCTTTTATTGTTTGAGTAATGATCTGCATTGAGGTAATGATGCTAAAGAGAAAACTATATAATGGAACCTACTGCACAAGTAAAGTCGCTGTTTGGTCACTGCTTTACTTCGGGCAGTAGTAAAGTCGCTGTTTGGTTCGGGCGCTGCCAATCAGTCCTCCAGACCCTGTCTCTCTCTGTCTCCTTTTTTTCCACGCACGCTCTCTTCCAGGTTTGGGACCCTCTGGCTGGACAAGATTCCTGGGCTCGTGTTCAGTTCACAACAATGCTGAGACGTTCTCTCCCTCCCCTTCCTGAAGCCTGTCCCAATATTTCACTGGGAGATGCTTAGTGAAAATTTTCACTTATTGTTTCATGTTGAATTGTGTCCCCTCAAAAGATGTTGAAATCCTAACTCCCAGTAGCAATGAATGTGACCTTATTTGAAAACAGGGTCTTGCAGAAGATCAAGTCAAGGTGCAGCCATTAGGTTGGGTCCTAATTCAATATGATGTATTTCTTATAAAAGTGGAAAATTTGGTCAGAGAGACACACAGGTATGGAGGGAGGATGAGGTGAAGATGCAGCAAGAACACCATCTACAAGCCAAGGAATGCCTGAGGCTACTAGAAGCCAGGAGAAGGACAGGGAGCAGATTCTCCTTTACTACCCTCAGAAGGAACCAACAGTGTTAATACCTTGACATCAGACTTCCTTCTTCCAGAACTGTAAGATGATGTTTCCTGTTGTTTAAGCCGCCCAGTACTTCGTGATGGCAGCGTCAGGAAACCAATACACTTAGCATGCATTTTCTCAATAAATAGAAGGTGAACACATACTTGAGACGAGAAACAACTTCTTAGGCCTTTCTATTTTTTAATTTTATTTCTTACTTTTTTTAAGGTCTTTCTTTATCTTAGGTAGAGGGGGGCCTAAATCTCAAAAGTCTTTGTCATTATTATCACCATAGTCATTATTATGATTTATTTTGTGCCAAGCTCTGTATTAATAGCACTACTTTTATTATTTCATATATCTCTTAAAAGGTAGCCAATAGTATACCCATTTTATAGGCGAGAATACACTGAGATCACCCAACTGATTAATGTTGGGACTTGTTTTGACGATGCTATGGGGCTTAGGACCCTGGCTTAGGGGCTTCTGAAGGACTGGTATTTAGTCAGGGTTCTCCAGAGGGACAGGACTAATAGGATAGATGTATATATGAAAGGAAATTTATTAGGGAATATTGACTCACATGATCACAAGGTAAAGTCCCACAACAGGTCGTCTGTAAGCTGAGGAGCAAGGAAGCCAGTCAGAGTCCCAAAACCTCAAAAGTAGGGAAGCCAAAAGTGCAGCCTTCAGTCTGTGGCCGAAGGCCCAAGAGCCCCTGGCAAACCACTGGGGTAGGTCCAAGAGTCCAAAAGCTGAAGAACTTGGAGTCTGATGTTTAAGGACAGGAAGCATCCAGCACAGGAGAAAGATGGAGGCCAGAAGCCTGAGCCAGTCTAGTCCTTCCATGTTCCTCTGCCTGCTTTTCTCCTAGCCGTGCTGGCAGCTGCTTAGAGGGTGCACACCCAGATTGAGGGTGGGTCTGCTTCTCCCAGTCCACTGACTCAAATGCTAACCTCCTTTGACAACACTCTCACAGACACACTCAGGAACAATACTCTGCATCCTTCAAACTAATCGAGTTCATAATACTAACCATCACAACTGGAAACCATCACAACTAAAGCATAGCTTCTTAGTTAACTGAAGAACTCTAGCACTTCCAAATAAAATATCCATCATGTCCCCAGACGGTACTTGCCTCTCATCATGTGCCTGAAAACGGCCAGCTTTGATGAGATTGCATTTGAATTGCATAATTCTTGAAGGCATTTTACTGACATATTGAACTCTTGTGGGCAAGAAAAGGCCTCCTCTCTCTACCTTCTTCTTAGGCTGATGAATATTTCATTAAGGTGGTATGAGTTTTACATTTATGTCCCCACATGCTGGGATGAGGCCTAACCTCCATACTGTAGATTAAGACAAGTTGTAAGGGGTAGTAGAGGGTTGGTCTGGAAATCTATCCACCAACAATAAGACCATGTGTTTAGGAAAATGTGCTCTGAGTTTCACGTAACTGACTTGCTAATGAATTTTTGAGACGTATTCTTTAGTTAGTTGGTTATATTTATGGGTTGCCTGTGGCATCAAGTTGAAATTCTGTGTTACTAATAACAGTTGTTCAGAACTTTTAAAAAATGTACAGAGGTGTGCTATATTTTCTTTGTTAAATAATATTAGAAGATTTAAAATGTATCTTTTCTCCCAACTGAATGAAGGGGATATTAATGGGGTTACTTGATTACAGATTAGCAGGATGGAAATGAAATTGAGGGAAAATCAGTAAATCAGAGTGAGAGATTTATGTTTTAGCACAGTCACTAACTTTTACAAATTAAAAATAGGGATGATGAGAGAAACAACTCCCCAGAAATCAAATAACCACACTTTTTGGATTGATGAAGATGGCCCTCTCTACTCCCTTTTTCCTCCATAAATGTTTTGTTCAGAATAAGGAGTATACTCATGGTAAATGAATGTACAAAATAAGTTTTTCATAAAAATACTTTTGAAATCATAACTAGAATTAATTGAGAAAATTATAATTATAAATTTGGCACTGATTCATTATAAAAGTTACTTAATAGATAATCAAAAGAGTGATTTTCTAATTTCCTGGTCAAGACATTTTTTGAGATACTCTATTAATCAGATCTCAATTGGATGCAAATATCAGAAGCTAAAATTAAACAGCTTAAAAAGGGGGATGGGATTTTAAATGTCACCTAATTGCAAAGTCTAGTGTGTTCTCTATTAGTCAATAAAGATGGATGTATGAACATAAAACAGAACCAGTTTCACCTCTTGATATTAAAAATGTGGTGTTGGCAGAGTGCAGTGGTTCACATCTGTAATCCCAGAACTTTGGGAAGCCCAGACAGGAGGATGGCTTGAACCCAGAAATTTGAGACCAGCCTGGGCAACACAGTGAGACTGTTTCTACAGAGAAAAAAATTTCTTTTTTTGAGACAGAGTCTTACTCTGTCACAAGATGCCAGGCTGGAGTACAGGGGTGTGATCTCTGCTCACTGCAGACACTGCCTCCCAAGTAGCTGAGACTACAGGCGCATGCCACCATGCCCAGCTAATTTTTGTATTTTAGTAGAGACAGAGTTTCATTATGTTGGCCAGGATGGTCTCAATCTTTTGACCTCATGATACACCTCCCTTGACCTCACAAAGTGCTGGTATTATAGCTGTGAGCCACCAAGCCTGGCCTGTACAGAAAATTTTAAAAATTAGTGTGGTATGACGGGAACACCTGTAATTGCAGATACTCAGGAGGCTGAAGTGGATGATGGCTTAATCCTGGGAGGTGGAAGCTGCAGTGAGGCATGATTGCACCACTGTATTCCAGCTTGGGCAACGCTGTGAGACCCTGTCTCGAAAAAAAAAAGGGGGCGGGTAGAGGTGTGACTATAGATCTAAACCTTGGCCTGGCATGGTAGCTCACACCTGTAATCCCAACGCTTTGGGAGGCCAAGGCAGGCAGATCACCTGAGGTCAGGAGTTCAAAACCAGCCTGGCCAACACGGTCTCTATTAAAAATACAAAGTTAGCCAGGTATGGAAGCACATGCCTGTAGTCTCAGATACTCAGGAGGCTGTGGCAGGAGAATTGTTTGAACTAGGGAGGCAGAGGTTGCAGTGAGTGGAGATTGTGCTACTGGACTCCAGCCTGGGCAACAGTGCCAGACTCCATCTCAAAATAGATAAATAAATAAATAAAATTAAAAAGTAAATCTAAACTTCATAGTTCTTGATACATTGTCCTTAGATCCTAAGAGTTTCAAACCACCCAATGTCAGTGAATGAATGACAGCTCAAAGACAGACCATCAATTTTGTGTCATTTTTACATTACCGTAGATGTATTGGTTGCTTTTGAGTGTCTAGAGAGGCATTTTTACTTTGGAAAACTTTAAAATTTGCTTATAAAGTTTATTTTATCCTGAACTCCTAAGAAGAATGGAAAAATGGATCCAAGTTAACTAAGAACTCTAGCACTTCCAGATAAAATATCCATGGTGTCCCCAGAGAGTACTTGACCCTCATCATGTGCCTGAAAATGGCCAGCTTTGATGGGATTGCATTTGAATTGCATAATTCTTTGAAGGCATCTTACTGATATATTAAACTCTTGTGGGCAAGAGAAGGCCTCCTCTCTCTACCTTCTTCCTAGGCTGATGAATGCCCCATTAAGGTGGTGTGAGTTTTGCATTTGTGACCTCATATGCTGGGATGAGGCCTAACTTCTATGGTGTAGATTAAGACGAGGAGGTGTGTGCTAATTGGTAGATATTGTAGTTTGATGGGGGAGAAATTCCTTTCCTGAGTAAAGATATTTTTCTTTTTTTAAAATCATGGAATTATGGAGTCTAAAGACTCCGTTTTGCACATATTTTGCTGATGACAGATAAACCCCTTATGAGTTAACGAGAGACAGTGGGTGATGTGGAAAGAGCATGAGAATGGGGGCCAGGTATTGCAATAGTTTGGGTTCTAATTCCCAGTGGTAATCAGACGAAAGCTGCCTGGGTCCCAAAGTGCTACTCCTCACTCAATAATCATGCGCCCATGGTCAAGTACACCAGGGGAAATGCCCTCTACTGACGGCTGTGTTGGGTTTGGGGATCCGCTCATTCACAGACTTTTGATCGCTCAGGTTTTGGTGAGGACTCTGATGTTCGGATGGAAGCTTTCTGAGCAGAAACCACATCGTAGCTTTCAATAAGCTGGTTTTAGTTAGCACTGAGACTACTCCCTTGTTTTGTAGTTTCCTGATAATGAGAACAGGGACTTGGGGTCTAAATTCCTTTTCTCCCAGGAAGTTCAAGCTTTTAGGAAATCTGTACAGGTACATGTGTTAAGAAAAAATGCTGCCTATCTTCACTCACCATTCAGCATCCAAGTCCACAGTGAACACGGTCAAGTTGTGAGAGATAATTTCCAAATCCACCCTTGGGGGCCAGTGGCCCCAAGTGTAGGAAAAATGTCCTCTTACATTTGAAATTCCTGAAATTTGGCAAATGTCATGCTGATGAGAAGGGCTAGCAGACTCTTCCAGGAGAGGCAGCACTATCACTGCAACGTGGCTACTCAGAACTCTCATCTAGCTGTCTACCTACACACTCTGGTGTGTGCAGAGCTTACAGCATCTTGTAGAGTTAATAATGTCTGTAATGCTGTAAAGCCCAAGCTGGATTGACAGAAAAAATAAAGTACTGTCTTCAATAGGACACAGGGAATATGATCACTCAGAGATGAGCCCACGATGTGAGGCATATGCAAAGACCAAGAATGTAACTGCTCATTGAACAGATTACACACAATCCCCCTTCTTATTTCCGTCTTGGGCACACCTTGCTGTGCACTGTTTTTACTCCAGACCACTGCGTAAGATGGTGAGCAGTGTTGTTGCACCTTCAGTTTTTGTTGTTGCTGTTGTTCTTTTTTTAAAAAATCTAGTTCCATGATCCTGTTACATTTCTAAAGGGTGCTCAGGAAACAAAGTACCAGGGTGACAGGAGAACAGAGGTGAAGTCACGTTTACTGATGGAAGCCAGGAGTGTGAGCACTGCCACTTATTAGCTTTGTGACTTTGAGCCAGTCATGTAATCATCCCTGCAAACCAGAGGTGTTGGTGTTAAACAACCCATGTGGTTGTATCAAATGAGATTATGGATGAGGAAGGGCTCGTAAAATGGAAAGCACTGAACAAACACTACTTGAGATTACGGGTCAACTTCCAATGGAAAATGATTCTGTGTCCTTAAATCCCTTTGGCTTTCCTGGGCTCTCCTCTGGGATCACTAACTTCTAGTAGCCACAGCAAGGTGTGCCCAAGCATAGAAATAATCTCATCATCACCTACCATAGAAACAGTGGGAGAGCACGCAGGCACTCAAGGATACACTCGTAGTAACATTTCTGGCTTCACATCAAGTTGAAAATGCACGTCAAAAGGCCTGTGCTTGACCAAACTGTTTTTTCTCACTCTTCCCAGTACCTAAAAAGGATCATATAGTCCTAATTAGGCCTAGAGAGGCCCACAAAAGAAACTTGTTTCCAAGAGCTGTGGATTTATGGACTGAAAACTGTAGGCTACTGTGTATTTTAATATATTCAGAGAGACAATTAAGATAACTTTAGTTATGGTTTTGGAAAACAGTCTGGGCAGAATTCAACTGAACATATAGGCCTTCTCTGTCAAAAGCCAAACTGAAATGACATTTTTGGAATCAACTCACTTTGTTAAAAGCAACCAACCATCTGAAAACACTCAATGAATTGGAATAAAGTTGTACGGAGTTTTGTGATCCTCAGGAGAGGAACAAAAGTTTGGAAGAAAACTTAGCTGCCAAACTGCAGAAACAGACAGCTCACAAGGAAGGGAGTTCAAGGGCTTACATGTGTGAAAAAGATATCGAACTTTGCTGAACAAAGAAATGTCAGTGAAAACAACAACAAAATGCTATCGATGGGAATAAAAGTAAATTCCAACACTCAGTGTCAGCCAGGTTCTGGAAAAACGGGCATTCTTCTACCCTATGGGTGGGAATGTAAATTGGTATAATCTTTTTGGATAGTGACTTTGGCCAGATATTAAGTACAACTTCAACATTATAACTCTGCCTCTAGAAATGTATTCTAAGAAATTTACCATAGATTCTGAAAGTCATGAGTGAATGAGGATGTTCACTGCAATCTTATTTATCATAAAGAAGATGGGGAAAACCTAAACATTCAATAATAGGGGAATAATTAAATAACTTGGGATATAATTATTTATATGTAACATGTTATACAGTCATTACATTTTATTAGTTTGAACTTTATTTAATAACACAAAGGATATTGTTCTGTAACATTAATTATAATAAAGGAAGATGCAAAACTGCACACAGTGTGGAAAGCCTACCTAGAAAATTTACATATAAAAAGAGTGAAGAGAATATAACATTAATGATAGCTACCACTGTATAATGAGAATATTCACTGCCTCTATTTTCTTTAAATATTTTTGTGTTTTCCAAATTATAGAAATTACATATAATTAACATGTATACATTATTTAAACAATCAATAAAATGTAATTTTATTTATTTATTTTTTAGAGACAGGATCTCTGTCTGTTGCCCAGCCTGGAATGCAGTGGCGTGATCATACCTCACCTCAGCCTTGAACTCCTGGGCTCAAGCCATCCTCCTGCCTCAGCCTCCTAGGTAGCTTACAGTTGAAATTCCTGAAATTTGGCAAATGTCATGCTGATGAGAAGGGCTAGCAGACTTTCCAGGAGAGGCAGCACTAGCACTGCAACATGGCTACTCAGAACTTCTCATCTAGCTGTCTACCTACACACTCTGGCCTGTGCAGAGCTTACAGCATCTTGTAGAGTAAATAATGTCTGTAATGCTGTAAAAGCCCAAGCTGGATTGATAGAAAAAAACAAAACAAAACACTGTCTTCAATAGGACACAGGGAATATGATCACTCAGAGATGAGCCCACAATGTGAGGCATATGCAAAGACCAAGAATGTAACTGCACATTGAATAGATTACACAAAACCCCCCTTCTTATTTCTGTGCTTGGGCACACCTTGGATTATAGCCAGTGTTACCATGCACTGCTAATTTTTGTTTTGTAGAGATGGGGTCTTGCTATGTTGCCCAGGATGCTTTCAAACCCCAGGCCTTAAGTGGTCCTCCCACCTGCCTCTCTCAAAGTGCTGGGATTATATGTATAAACCACTGCATGCAGCCTAAGAAAAATGTAATTTTAAAAGAGTATTTGATGTTCTCAAGAAAACTTTCAAATGAACTAACTTTAAATGCAAATAGAGCCCCTACCTGCCCTGCCCTTACCTGCCCAGCAGGTCATTCTGACCTCCCGCTCCTTTCTCCAGGAAAGATTCCAGCTGGAGCAGGAGAGGCATCATCAAGTGAACGCACAGGACTTTTAGTTTTGTCAACCATCAAAATCCTCTTTAATATGCATGACAAGAATTAAAAAGGAAGAGGGTGGTGAAAAATCTAATATTTCTGTTCTTTTTTAAGCCTTTTTCTCTCCCTGTCAGTTTAAATTCTGTTAAGTTTTATCTTTACCCTCTATCCAATTGATAATCTGAAAATGAAGATAGAGAGAGTGAGACATTCAGAATTTTCTCAAGAAAGTGAATTAAAATGGCCTGGGAAGTGTGAGATCTCTTTTTATTTAGGTTTGAGATGAAGCAGTGTAGTTCTATGGTTTAGTTGGACCTCTGTCAGTCTAGTTGTTTCTAGCTTTAGCTGATAAAAAAAGAGCTTTTTCTTTTCGACCAAATAGGAAATGACACAAATCCTGTCCAGTACATCTAAAAAATAGAATTCCCAACATGGAATCAAGAAGAAAAGGGCTGGCTGACATCAGTGCTGGATGTTTTCTGCTTGTCCCTCCAGATAACACTTTGCATCTCTCACTCTGCCCTCTGTCCCAGGAGACTGGTCATTCTGAACTGCATCTATGACCTCTGCCACTGAATTCCAGTTTGGTTTGGCTGGTGGGAGGCATGGGCAGGAGAAGGGGAGAAGGACTTTGAATCATTATTTCCCTGGCTCACTTCATGCTGGGCTGGGGCTTGTCAGTGGCTTTATCCCGTAGGCAGCCTCTTCCTACAGCTACAATTCTCTCTGGGCTCCAGTGACTGCCTCCTGGCCCTCCCCTTTGCGCTAAGGGAAGTAGGTAGCCGCAGCTTCCGGGTGGTGCTAGCCCTTGGGTGCTTTACCATCCCTTGTTGATTTCCCCTAAACCTCACCAGGCCTTCGTAAATTGTCCTTTTCTCCAACTCTCTTTAATCTATCTTTTTGAATTTGCCATCTCTTTCCTGCCAGGACCCTGAGCTTTAAAATCTTTATGGCACAGTTCAGCTTCATTCTGTGTCATGTCTACCTATGAGAATATCCTGATGGCACATTTGACAGAGCCCATGTTTCGTAATCATTATGGTGAGTAGAAAGTTTGCAAATATTTCATAGTGTGACAATGGTCAGCTTTAGAACCCTATGGTCTACAATAGTGGATCTTAACAACTGAGTTTTGTTACAAAACACCAGTGTGCCAAAACAGAGTTATGCTGGAGTGATTTATCAGTAATAACGAAAAACTGAGTTTTCATTCATAATAATGGAAAAACATTTTTTTATTAAAAACTAAACTAACAAGAGTAGATGTGCATTTTTATAATTATGCCATTCTTTCTCACACATATTCCAGTGTGCTTTCTTGAGATAGAAGGAAAGGAGATGGGGAGTTCCAGCAAATGCACCAGACTTTGCCCATAGTCTGCATGAATCCATATGCCAGTCCACAGAAGTGGCCCTGGGAGCATGGACCACATGTGCCATCATCACTCGTCTATATGTAGTGGTGGAATAAAGGTAGAGAATTATCACTGGATCACATCACAATCCATTAAGGGAATGTTCTTGACTTGGTAGCTCTACTATTTGTTATGCAAATTTTCTCGTCAGTCTGTGTGGTAATAAAATTACTAATATTTCACTAATGGGTGCCTTAGTTGTATCATCTTATTTAATCCTTAAAACAATTCCCATTGTACTAATTAAGAGTTCATTAATAGGCTGAAAGGGAGGTAGGGTATGGAGGACATTCCATACTTTCACAAGAGAGCTCTAGCTAGGGTATCTTGGGATAAATGTGAGCTGGGTAATAGTTATACCACTGCTTCCCGCTGAGGCTATGACTAATGATCTCAAACAGTGAATAGAAAAAAAAGTTCAAATCTCTTCCTCTGGTCAATTTAACTCAATTAAATTGCTAGATCTTGTGAGTGCTGAGATGAATGAAACACAGTTCTGCCCTCCAGGAATCTGAAATGTAGCTGGTAGACAGAGATATAAACAAATAATGATGGAACAGTAATAAAACATGATTAAAATGATAATAGAAGCATGTTTAAAATTTAGTAGGAAAACAGATGAGAGAGCGATTACTTCTTTAAGAGATAGAGGGCTCTCATGAAAAATTATGTACCGAAGGTGATGGTTAAGCTTGACCTTGAGGGGTGTTTAGAAGTTCAACATTGAAACTGGTGAAGAAAGAGGTATTATAGGCAAAGCACCCAGTAGGGGTCTTTCTTCTCATTCCTGCCAAAGGCTTAAAGTCTCCAATTGCTATTCAGTATTGCATTTCCTATGATCGGTCCAGATTTCTCACTTGTTCCTCTGTGGGTCTGGGGGATTAAAGTACTATCAGAAGAGAGGCATTGGGAAAGGATTGCCGGCTGGTTTTCAGTAAAATCCAACCAGTGGTCTTGGTCTCAGCAGGACCATGTACCAACCACCTGAGAAAACTAGCTAAATACCCAAGTCTGAAATCAGACAGAAATGTACAATCTGAGATGTGGTTCAGTTTATGAGGCCCGCCTCTAACTTGGCTTCACAGATAGCCTTGGAGTCAACTATCTATCAGAGTCTTGTGGCCACATGGAGTTTGGATCATGAAAGTATTAGGAAAATATTAGGAAAGGAGAATTTATAGTAGCGATTTAACAGCTCAATACTATTATTCAAAGGTATACTGTATTATATCAGACCAAGAAGAGGAAAGAAGATTTGGAAGATTGTCCAAGATGTCACAATGATTGATAGAGTTTACTTGACGGAGAAAAGCAGACTTTAAAATATGTGAGTCCTATACTTTCTTATCTTTATCCCCAGACTTATGCAAATTTTTTCTTGCTAAGATCTGAAGGCCTTATTCACTACTGTCTTATGTCATCTGTCTTAAACCCTAGACTTACTGTTGCCTCTTGTTCTTCTAACATTGTCGGTATAGATACCCTCAAAGCCTGACAAAGAGACTAGTGGATTGGGCAAAAGAAAACCAAAATGCAGGTGGAAAAGAATATGCTACCCTTTAATAGAACCAGAAATCAGCTTGGCTTCAAAAGTAATAGGATGCAGCAACAAAAAAAAGATGCAATACTTAAGAGTAAATTTAACAATAAATATGCCTGTTTTATAGAGAAAAAAACCTTGAAAACAATCTGAAAGACACAAAGATAAACTTGAACATATGGAAAGATATCCAAGAACATATCCCTGTTCTTGGTAGAATGACTTAGTATCATAAATATCATAAAGATATCAGTTCTTCCCAGTTAATGTGATCCCAGCAAAAATACAAATAAGCCTTTATCTGGAGCCAGACAAGCAGACACTAAATTTCATACAGAAAAACAAAACCAAATTTACAAACATGCAAGAATATTTGGGGAAATACAGGAAAAAAAGAGCTACCTAACATCTATTATAATGCACTATCTAAAACTTCTGTAATTCAAGGTTTTATCCTGGCACATGCATAGACATTTAGACCAACAGAATAGAACAGAAAGTCCACATGTGTGTGGAAATCTAGTACATGATAAAGGTGGTAACTACAATCACTGAAGCAAAAACTGATCCTAGCACTTTGGGAGGCCAAAAAGGGATGATTGCTTCAGTTCAGGAGTTTAAGACCAGCCTGGGCAACACAGGGAGACCTCATCTCAACTTAAGAAAAAATGAATTAGGCATGATGCACACCTGTAGACCCAGGTACTAGGGAGGCTGAGGTGGGAGGATTGCTTGAGCCTGGGAGGTCATGGCTGCAATGAGAGTGCCACTGCACTCCAGTCTGGATGACAGAGCAAGACCCTGTCTCAAAGAAGAAGAAAATAATGAAATCCACCAGTGTTAGGAGAAAATGTGGGTGACTTTACAGCGTAGAAGTGGGGAGATGCTATCTAAATACAACTCAAAATCCAGATGCAACAAAAGACCCATCATTTGAACCACCTAAAAATAAGACATATTTGCATGGGAAATTAAAACAAATCATGGCAAAGTCATAAGATAACTGACAACTGGGAAAAAACATTTGTAACATGTATCACACAGGACCAATACTCCTAATATATAAAAACTAGCAGGATGTGGGAGGTGAGAATGCTCCTCTGGTTTTTTTCTTAGCTTATCATCTCAGTCTTCACTTCTGGACTTTCTGTAGGGGCCACTGTAATTAGCTTGCTGTTGGGTTGGTCTGATTTAACACTTCATGGCTACTTTGTTGTTATTTTTTGCTAACTTGTACTTTTACTCCTGGGAAAGTGCTTGATTTATAAGTGTTTTCCCAGTTCACATTCTGTGCTGGACTCTGCACCTGGTGTTTTCCCTGGGCAGGCAGCAATGACTGGTTTGCCCGGCTCTCATTTCGCTGAGGGTTCCCAGTGAGACCTGTGCCTGTGTGGGCGGCAGGGGGTTCAGGAAAGGAGGCTGGGTGGAGGGGATCCTTTAGCAGAGATTAATACACTCCAAAATACACTTAGTTTACAGTCGTGGGGATTTCCAGGTGTTATTAGACACAGAGTTCTTTATGGTATCCCAACAGGGATGGATAAGTTTTCAAAGGTGGGGGGTAAAATAAACAAGGTTCAGGTTATAGATATCTAAACCGGACCCTCATTTTCATCTTTGTTACTTGAGGATTCACAGTTGAATGCACACAGACTTAATTTGATTGTCTTCAAATTCGTTAAAGTGTCATGGATGGGCAGCAGGAAGATAATGATATTCTGGAATAAGGGAATGTTCTGGAAAATTAAGGGAATGGTGCTCAGATTGCTTCCAACGTCTCACCCACAATACCCTCCATGTTACTGGGGAGCAGCTTTAACCAGAGGTTCACACTCAGATGAAGACAGATGAATGCATTTCCTAAAAGTGCATTCTTATAGAACTTTGGTCTGGGTTCTGAGCTAGACTGACTCACAACTGACCGGTAATTACTACTACAACAGCACTTTGCATTCGTAGAGAACTTTCTGCTTTTGAAAGCATTTCCACATTACTTTTCTCATTTGATCTTCACATGGCCATGTGACACAGGCAGCGCAGATATTACTCCCCATTTTACAGATGAGGTAACTGGGGCTGACAGAAGGTTAAGAGAGGTGGAGAGACAGACTAATGGAGGACTCTGGACTAGAAACCAGGGGACTTGGGATAGATTCCAACCTGGCCATTCACCAGATGTCTTGAGCACATCTTGAGCGAGTCAGTTCCAGAAAGCTTTCGGAGCCTCCACCCCAGCTTCAGTTAAATTAGAGATTTACACAAAGGGGTTGATCCTTGAGGACCCTCCCAGTGTTACTGTTACAAGATTATACCACTTACCTGACTTCACCAGGAATTACTCAGTGGATGGGAAACAGAATACAAGACCCCTGAGCCACAGAATTTTTCCGGTCCTCTACCCCACACAGTGCAGAACCAAGGACTCACTTGGGATGATGGGGAGTGTAGACTTTTTTCTTCAGCAGGCTATAGATGGAAAGAGCTTTCCTGTCTTATTACAGGAAATTTCTTAAGTTCATTTTATTTTCTTGTAATTTTCAATTCCTCCTATGTATTTTTTCATTAACATTTTCCAGCTTTATTGAAGTGTAATTTACATACTCTAAAATCCAACCATTGTGATTATGTAAATCACCGCTTTCAGTAAATATTATATAGAGTTATGCAGTCATCATCACTACCTAGGTTTAGAGCATTTTCTTCACGCGAAAAAGTTCCTTTGTGTCCATTTACATTAGTCTCCATCCCCTTCACCAGCCCGAGGCAACCACTAAGCTGCTTTGTGTCTCTATAAATTTGCACTTTTGGACCTTTCATATAAATGGAGTCACAGAGTATGTAGTCCTTTCCATCTGACTTTTAAACCCAGCATTCCAAGTGATGGCAGCGGCAGCCGTCTGGAGTGGCCACTGTGAAGATGCCGGTTACAGCAGGGAAGGCGCGGCCAGGGCTGTAACACCACGTGGTCGGCAGGAGCCGGGAACAGGCGGCAGCCCTGCCCCGTTAGGAGTTGGCGTGGGGGGAGCCCCGCCCTCCTGGGTGCAGCCTCCCCCACAGGCTCGGAAATGCCTGCTCCTGATGCCTGGCCTCTAACTGTTCCTGGTGCCTGCTCTGATTTTACAGAAAACTTGAGGCCGAATCCGGTTGCTTTTGTGATCTGACCAGGTATGTGTGTGCTCGGGGTGGGGCTGACACACCAGCCCCCTGCCACCTCGGCCCTCTCTGGATTTTGGGCACCGACTAGCACAGAAGGGAGGCCAAGGGAGGGCCTGCCGGCTCCTCAGCTGGAGCCGCTTGAGTGCCCTAAACTGCATGATAGATGGCGGCAGGAGGCAGGCAGGCTCCTGGGCAGAAAGGGGCAGGTCCTGGCGAAGCCCCACCTTTGATTCAGGAACCGCCTGAAGCATGGCGGCTAGGCTCTCGGTTCTGGGTGGAATCTGAGGCCCAGAGTGAGAACTTACAGTGCTTTTTCCAGGCCCACCCGTGGTTGCCCATGGACTAATCAGCACACACTTCCTCCCTTTTGAATCCCATAGAAACCCCCAGACTCAGCCAGACTCACAGAGGCTTCACGACTACCAGCTGCACGAAGGAGCTACCCAATTCAGGTCTCCTCAACTCATTGAGACAACCTGCCTGTGGATAGGAGCTACTCACTCCAGGTCTCCTGTCCACTGAGAAATGGACACTCCTCAGGACGACCTGCCAGTGATAAGGAGCTATCCACTCCTGGTCTCCTGAGAGCTGTTCTGTGGCTCAATGAAGCTCCTTCAACTTGCTCACCCTCCAGTTATCCATGTATCTCATTATTCTCGGAGGCAGGAGAAGAACTCAGGATCTGCTGAATGGCGGGACTGAGAGAGCTGTAACACAAATGGGGCTGAAACACGCTCCCTCACTTGCTATGTTGTGAGCTACAAGAAGTAGAGAAGAGCTGTGGCCCTTCAGGGACCCAGTCCTAGAGGCTCCCTGAATCATGGCTGTGACACTTTCTTTGGGGCTCTGTAGTTTCTGGTGTCTCCAAACTTCCAGGCGCCACTGAGTTCCCCTTATCCAGACATGGGTGGCCCCAGCGGAAGGCACCTGTGGTGCATCAGATCCAGCTGCAGGCTTGCATGAAGCTGTCACCTGTGCTGGCACCTGGAGCTGCCCGCCTCACTGCAGCAGCTGGAGTACCTGGCTGCCTGCAGTGACCAGACCCTGTGCTCGATCACTCATGCACCTCTCACCACTCTGGGCCTGGCTCACCCTTGGCAGGTGTGGAATCTGGGCTGTGAGCACTAGCCAAGTACAGCCTGCCAGGCCAAGTGGGTGAAATGAACCCAGCAGGCAGGAACAAAACTCAGGCAAAGGCACCATCGGCCACAGGGTTTTCTGGCTGGAAAAGCAACACCTCAAGAATCCTGTGACACAAACACTTCCTTCCTTTGTATGGCCCAACAGTATTCTACTGTGTGGCCATACCACATTTCATTTTATTTGCATATCAGCAGATAGTTCAGTTGTTTCCACATTTTAGACATTATGAGTAATGCTGCTGTTAACATTTGTGTACACGTATCTGTGTAGACGTTTTTCTTTTTTAAAAAATTTCTTCTGAGTAAATTCCCAGGAGTGGAAATGCAGATTGTTTTCTTAGTCTTATGCAGTGTTTGAATCTCCACCTTTAACTTTTATACTTGAATAAAAGATTCATAGAAAAATGTGTGGGACAAGTAAACATGTAATGTGCTCATATTATATCTGGCGACCTTTTTTTTTTATTTTTTTTTTCTTAAGACAGAGTTCGGCTCTTGTTGCCCAGGCTGCTGGAGTGCAATAGCATTACCTGAGCACACTGCAACCTTCACTTCTTGGGTTCCAGTGATTTTCCTGCCTCAGCCTCCCGAGTAGCTGGGATTTCAGGCAGCATCACTGTGCCTGGGTAATTTTTGTATTTTTAGTAGAAACGGCATTTTACCATGTTGACCAGTCTGGTCTAGAACTCCTGACCTCAGGTGATCCACCCACCTCGGCCTCTCAAATTGCTGGGGATTATAGGCGTGAGCCACCTGCCCGGCCACTTGGTGGATTAAAGTGTTATCTGTCTTAAAGTAAGACTATGCAGTTTCAATCATGTAGACAAGGATCTGTTATGAACTAAATTGTGCCCCCCCCAAAAAAAATTCGTATGTTGAAGTTCTGCTTAATATCTCAAAAGTGTGACAAATTCATAGGTTGAAGCCCTAAACCCTGTAACCTGAAGGATGTGACTGTATTTGGAGATTGAGCTTTTAAAGAGGCCTTTAAAGAGGTGATGAAGGTTAAATGAGGTCATACGGGTGGAGCCCTAATTCAATATGGCTGATGTCCTCATAAGAAGAGCAGGATACACCCGAGATGTGTGCAGAGGAAAGGCCATGTGAGGACAAGTGAGAAGATGACCATCTGGAAGCCAAGGAGAGAGGCCTCAGGAGAAGCCAGTGCTGCTGGCATCTTGATCTTAGCCCCAGAAGGGTGAGGAAATGTTTCTGCTATTTAAGCCATTTAGTCTGTGGTATTTTGTTATGGCAGCTCTAGCAAACTAATAGTGTTACTATATTTTAAGAAATCTGCCTTAAGTGCCATTGGCAGAGTGTTTCTGTCATTCTAATCCCCTTCACATGTCATATTCTCCATTGAGACCAAACATTCTGCTGTCCTTGGTGAATCTTTCTCAGCCTCCCTTTATTCTGTCTTTTCCACGTGGGTGGCCTCCTCCCTGCATCACCCTGGTTCTTGGTCACATCTGCAGTTATTACCCGCAGCAGCCAAAAGCCACATCCTCCATGAGTACTGCCTCCCACTGGAAGCGATTCTCTTCCAACCCCCACCCTTTCATCTCTGCATTTCTATGGCACGAGCTCCTTCTACCCTGTGTGTCAGCTGTTGGGTACATCTTATCCTTGTGCTGGACTAAGAATCCTTGTGGACAGGAAAAGTGGTGTTTGTATTTATTTTCCTCCTAACCTAACCTCTGGCTCAATGCCTGACACAAAGTAAGAATTGTTTCAATTAATTAAAAATGAAAATTCAAGCTACCAAGATACTTAAGAAGTTTCAGAGCTTTATGAAGACATAAAATGCTAATAGTGAAGTACTAGTAGAAAAGGAATGTCTATAAATGTGGGACTAGGCCGGGCGCAGTGGCTCATACCTGTCATCCTAGCACTTTGGGAGGCTGAGGCAAGTGGCCCACTTGAGCTCAGGAGTTCGAGACCAGCCTGGGCAACATGGTGAAACCCCTTCTCTACCAAAAAAATACAAAAATTAGCTGGCTGTGGTGGCGAGCACCTATAGTCTCAGTTACTAAGGAGATTGAGATGGGAGGACCACTTGACCCTGGGAGGTCAAGGTTGCTGTGAGCCAAGATTGTGCCACTGCACTCTGGCCTGGGCAACAGAGTAAGACCCTGTCTCAAAAAAAAAAAAAAAAAAAAAGTGGGAATAACCGAGTACATGCGTTGGAAAGTCACTGCTAGTGACCATTAGCCAAGCCACTTCTCCACTCAAAACCTCAGCTTCCTTGTCCTGGAGTGCAAGGGTTGACTAGCAGTGGATGATCTTTGGCTAACATGATCTATTTCTATAGGTTATGGTGAGTTCTACAGGATTCCTGTTTCTGAAGTGCCTTTTTGAAGGGTGGAAGAAGTTCAAGGTCTAAATTATATTACAACTTGTCGCGGCCCAGCCGGGCAGGGTCCAGGGGATCCCGAAGGTGAGCAAGGCGTCGGCGGAAGGAGACAGCACGACTTGCAGGTTGTGTCAACCAAAAGATGTGTGTGTTTATTACAGGCAATTCATGGTTTTTATACTTTTAATTTTGGCAGGTGAACAGACAAAACAGGAAATTCAAACATCAACAGGGCTTTGTAGTTCCAGTTCTGTGCTTCAGAAAATTACATTGTACTACGATTTGCCAGAATAATCAGAAGAGTTTGTTTCAAAGATGATTCCAAGGAAACGTTAGATATCTACATTCTACTGTTTTTAATTAACTTTCCTTTTTTCTTAAAGGTTATTAATTTATGATTAACTTATGTTAGACATTACGCTTTCATCACTAAATGTTAAAGAAATTATAAAACAGGTTAAGAGCTAAATATTGACCAAGTTATAGACATTGTCCATTCTATCTTCAGGGATGAGTGGATAGTCCCTGGAGACAATAACAAGAAACATTGGCAACGTATACTGTTAACTATGGTTACAGGTAAGGATCAATGGAGTTTAGACTACGAGGTAGAGGACAGCGTGGAAATTCATGAACTTACTTACTTTAACTGTTTTAGTGCAAATATTTTTTGTTGTTTTGTTTTAGGAGATCCTGTTCTAGCAAGCCCTTCCATAAATGTTAGGGAATGATAAAGGACATGGACACTGTCTATATTAACCATTTTAATTCCGTCCTTGTTATTTACTTCTGCATAAGGTAGAGAAGGATCAGTAAGTCTAATTATTTTCTATTTAACATTTGCTCCTTCAGGGGGATACCAAAATTTATTCGCTAGCTTATAAACTACCCAAGGAAGCCCCTGGGCAGTGGGAAGTAGATTTCTAAGTTTTTGTTCTTTCCTTATTTTTCTTAATTCTGGGAATAGGTGTAGGGGTGACTGGCTCCTGGAGTATTTCCACCTGTTGCAATTCAAGCATAAACTGCTTTACATGTTTAGTGACCTTAGGGTCTTTCCTCAAGATATCGAGTATACTGTGGCGACATCTGGGGCCATTAGTAGTAATGGGGATTTCTGAGGTGCTAGGAGTGTCGGTGGAAAATTGGGACTCTAAAGTGACATCAGCCGAGTACACAATTTTTTTGATTAGCAAGAAAAATGATTAAGCAGACGATTCCCAAGAACCCACTGATCCACCCAAGAAATTGTATCCCCATGCCTCGTCCTTTTCCAGGAGAGTCTTCCTTGAAGCTTGTCTCCCCATATTCGGACTTTGTCAAGCAATATGATCAGAAAAGGACGCGGCAACAACTCAATTAAATGAAGCTTAAAATGAATTTTGAGGCTAGGCACAGTGGCCCATGTCTGTAATCTCAGCACTTTGGGAGGGCAAGGCAGGAGAGCGGCTTAAAGCCAGGAGTTCAACACCAGTTTGGGCAACAAAGCAAGATCCCATCACTATTTAAGAAATTTTTAAAAAATTTTAATGAATAAATAAAATGAATTTTTGAGTTTGTTTTCCCAGTAAAGCTTCTCCAAATACATATAATTTAGAAGTGTTAGTCCATGCTTTCTGGGGGCCCAAACCTTAAAGAAGGAAAGAAGGCACAGGAACCCATGTCCCCCTCCTTTTGACAATGAACGATTTTGAAGAAACATATGTGTGCACACATATACATACACACGCATGCACACACACACTCACTCTCACACACAACCGGATTGAAACTATACAGCATCATTTTCAAATCAAAGTCCACCAGGAGAATGCTTTGTGTGAGAATTCCACCATAAAATAAAATACAAAAATTCCCCAAATGACAAGAAAAAAAGAGCTTGTGTGGTAAACAACCCCAGAAGGGGCAAGTACTTCTGTGTAAGTGGCCTCTGACTTTCCTGGCCCGAGTTTTCCCTTCTCCCTTGGGTTTCTTTAAGTTTTTCTTTCACTCTCCCTACCACACTCAGTCTCCAAGGATTTGTAGATTTTTATTTCTTTAGGTTGATGCACAGACAAAAATTCTTTTCTTTTCCTCCCTTTGCTCAACAAATTTCTGAAAAACAAAAAAAGTGGGAAAGAGCAAGGGAGGAATGGCGGATGGGGCATGAGTACCACCTGGTTGAACCAGCAGCATGATTCCCAAGCTATTCAATCCCGAACCCAGGCTGGCTGGCACTGCTAACCAGCCCATAGACACTGGTCTTCTCCCTCCTCCAGTCTTCAGCTGGTCTATAACATTGTCTTTCTGCTTAAGGCTTAGTCCACTCAATTATCCAGCACCACTAAAGGCAGAGGAAGGCCAGTTATGTGGCCTTTAGGAAGTCCCCTAATCCTCTGAGATCTCCCACTGGGTTGGCTTTTAGGTTCTAGTGATAGCTCTTGTTTCATTCACTTGAGCATCAATAATGAACGCTGCTAAAGCCCAACCTGTTTCAGGCTGTTTCTCAACTTTCTGATTTCATGATTTCCAGCCATGATAGTTACGATAAAACTTGATTTCCTCTTTCCCTTACCCTGGTTTTCGTTCTCTTTCTCTATCTGATGGGAAGGGGCTCTTTGGTGGAATAAAAAGTCTGAAGATTTGTTAGTAAAATAATACACTGAAGTTAAAATAAATAGATGGTCAACATTAACAGGGAAAAAAATGCTTTTCAGGCTGGGCATGGAGGCTCAGGTCTATAATCCCAGCACTTTGGGAGGCCAAGGTGGGCAGATCATTTGAAGCCAGGAGTTCAAGACCAGCCTGGTCAACATGGTGAAACCCCGTCTCTACTAAAAATACAAAAATTAGCCAGGCATGGTGGTGTGTGCCTGTAGTCCCAGCTACTAGGTAGGCTGAGTTGGGAGGATCGCTTGAACCTGGGAGGCCAAGGCCACAGTGAGCCAAGATTGTGCAATTGTACACAGTGTGGTGCTTGGGCAACAGAGTAAGTCTCTGTTTCAAAAAAAAAGAAAGAAAAAGAAATAAAGTTTTTCTGAAGGAAATGCTAGTGGATCTTCAAATTCTGTACATATGGCCCCCCTTCTAGCACCTTTGGCATCACCTGGAGGCTCGTGAGACATACAAATTCTCAGGATCCTACCCAAACAGCTCGGTCAGAATCTCTGGGGACACAGCAGTCTGGACTAGTTGTCCCCGCTTTAGCCGAGGTTTTGCTTTCTGTAGTTTTGGTCACCCATGTTCAACCACAGTCTGAAAACATTAAATGAAAAATTTCAGACATAAACAATTCATAAGCTTTAAATTGTGTGCCATTGTGAATATTGTTATAATTGTTCTATTTTATTATTATTGTTCATTTCTTATTGTGCCTAATTTATAAATTAAACTTTATAATAAGTATGTATGTATAGGATAAAACACAGAAAACAGGCCGGGCATAGTGGCTCACGCCTGTAATCCCAGCACTTTGGGAGGCTGAGGTGGGCGGATCACAATGTCAGGAGTTCAAGACCAGTCTGGCCAACAGAGTGAAACCCTGTCTCTACTAAGAACATGAAAATTAGCTGGGTGTGGTGGTGTGTGCATGTAACCCCAGCTACTTGGGAGGCTGAGGCAGGAGAATCATGTGAATCCTGGAGGCAGAGGTTGCACTGAGCTGAGATTGCGCCATTGAACTCCAGCCCTGGCGATAGAGTGAGACTCTGTCTCAAAAACATAGAAAACATAGGATGTATATCATTCAGTACTATCTGTGGTTTTAGGCATCCATTGGGGGTCTTGGAATGGATCACCTGTGAATAAGGGGGGACTACCATATCTCAATAAGGCCACCAGAAGATCCTGACACATGCACCAAGCCTCTGGGTTACACAACATCCATTTTCTTCTTATTTTCATGGTAATAGAACGCAGGGCAGCAATGTGCTCAGCTAAAGTAAAATATTTCTTATCATTTTTGCAGATAAAGTTGGCCAGTGAGTGCAAGCAGAAATCAGAGGGTGGGGTTTCTGGAAATCTCAGTGAATGGTGCTGGCTTCATGTTCACCACACCCTTGTTGCTCTTGCCCCCTTCCTCTACTTCCTGCTTGGAACTAGAGGTCCAGCAGCCATCTTGGATCACGAGGTCTAAGGCTGAAGGTGAGACAGCAGAGAGATTGAAGGAGCCTTGGCCCCTGATAATGAGGTGCTTCCCCATCAGCCTGGGACCTCCTTCCTCCAATTTCTTTAGAAGAGAAATAAATATCTCTCTTTAAGCCACTGTGGAGCTTTATATTATATGCAGTTGACTCCAATGCTAACACATCTTATAAATCCAATACTCTCAAAAAAATTAAGAAATAAAAGCCTATTCTAGCAACACATGGTAAAGATTGGGTATCACACTCCAGATCGAGGCATAAACCTGGGATGAAAGGCTGGGGAACAAAAGACACAAAGGACAGTGGGGAGATCACCGAGTGGCGAGACCAGAGACACAAGGTCATTCTCAGATATCCATCCAAGAAGAAATCTTTATGGGCCAGGTTAACTCCATAAAGAAAACAAGGATTATTCCTCACCATCCTCTGGGCTTTGTGTGTATCAGCTAATAATAAGAATTTGCTTCTAGTAATGGAGCATACCTACAGATATAACTAGGGGGACATGTATTTTTATAATATCTGTGTTTTCTTGTGCATATACTCCTATGCCAGGGATTGTGATTGAGAAATACAGATAAATGTTTTAGAGTATCTACCTTTCAGAAACTCAAGATTTAAAAAAATAGCTGAAAGAGAAGATTTTGAATGCTCACAGCAGAGAGAAGTGATAAATGTTTGTGGTGATGGTATGCTAATTACTCTGGTGTGATCATTACACATTGTATGTACGTATTAAATATCACTCTGTACCCCATAAATATGTGCAAGTGTTACAGGACAAATAAAACAGTAACAAAAATTAAAAATGCTCAATAAGAGGAAAACCACCATCTTTTGCAGCTGTTCAGATACTTAGCCTCAAGAATATTTAACATTAATTTTTTTTCTTTTCTATTCTAGGCTAAGGGCAGTGCCCCATCTTAATAAGGCTGGCATGATGCCTCCAGGGTTTCCTATGCATGGTTTATGGGTCATTTATTTTTTGTTAAACTCAAGTAGTTTCCTTTGAGCTATCTATATTAGACACCTGATTCAATTTGAGTATATTTCCTTCACTAAAAAAAATTCAGGCATTGTTTCACTCTGTCCTGTTTTCCTTGGGGTGACTTCTGGATCTGACCATAGAAATAGTCCTCCCTAGCACTCTTGTTGAGTAGGGTTTGGAATCAAAGCAGGGAAGAGTTTCTCAGAGTAGCTTCGTGGACTGGGTCATTCTGGAGAGGATGGTCCATTCATTCATTCATGCTTTCACTCACTAAATGGATGTTCATTAAGTACCTATCATGCACCAGGTATTATCCCTGGAGCTATGGATTCAACTGGTAAGGCCTGGTCCCTACCTACTACACTCACAATCAGAGTGGGAGATAGACCAGGAGAAAAACCAAAGGCAAACAGAAAGGGAAATCCAGACACAGAAAGTAAAGGAGACAATTACACGTTGTGACATGAGCCATGAAGGAACAAACAGGATACTGACAGAGAAAAACCAGGGTCAGGGGATATAGACCCTCTGTAAAAGGCCTCTAAGAGGAGGCAAAATTTGAGCTGAGGCTAAAGGTTAAGAAGGAGGTAGCCACGCTGAGAGCCAGCAGTGAGGTGTCCTGGTAGAAGGAACAGCGTGCTCAGAGGCTGGGAAAGGGTCACAAGTCTCAGGAAAGGAAGGAAAGACAGTGTGAGGGTCAATGGGGAGAGGGTGCTGGGGCAGCATCTGAGGGTTAAGGACTGGACCATCTCAGGGCAGAGGGGCTGCGGTGCAAGCTGTTCAATTGCCTGAGGACCTAGAGTTGAAATGACTTCTCTTTCTCTAGCTCCCTGTACTTCTCCCTTTGAGTCTTGTTTTAGATACACTTATTAAAAGTTACTGAAAGATCTTCAAGTGCACACATGAGGAGACAAAGGATGAAAAAGAAAACTGGAGATGAGGAGAGAAAGCAGGCAAGAATAATTGGAAGCAGAGGGGCATATGGCTTCTTTGTCTTAGAGAAATCACAAGCACAGCCCTTTGAAGGTAGACGCAAAGTTATAAATCTTATTTTATTATTTTACTTTCTTAAAGCTCAATTTGTAAAGTAAGCAATTAAAATGTTCAAATTAAAAAGCCAAAGTAAATCACAATTATGAGTCAGCTCTTAATCTACTTAGATTTTTTTTCCTCTCTCAAAATGAAGAATTACATTTCATGTCAACTTCCACTAAAATCCCAGCAATGAAATTGTTTTCCATGGAGTGAAGGAAAGGAGGGGTCTTGTCACATAGTGTCCTCTCAGCGAGAAGTCCTGAAAAGATCACATATGGAACAGTCCAGTTGTTCATGTTGGCATACAGTTATACAAGTCTTCAAATTAATTACAAGAGTAGAAGTAAAACAACCAACAAGGAAAGGGCATCTCCTTACTCTAGCCAGGGCAAGATGTCAATCTTGCGATTCATCCAATCTGTAAACAAACAGCGCAAGTCCTCATTAGAGGTTTTAATGGGGTAAGTTCCAATTGCCAGGGGCAGATGAGAGGTTCAGGCAGAAGAAGATTTTACCAGTGGTCCAGGAGGAAAGAGGAGCAGGGTCTCTTTCAGTTACTCACCAGTCAGATGCATGTATAAGAGGAAAATTATAAGCTGTAATCTCCATTGTGGTTGCTGACATTAGATGGTTGGGCTCAGGAAGGAGCAGCATGACTGTCTTTGTGTTTTTTTCACCAGCAACAAGCTGGATTTGAGCTGGTTATTACAGTCCAGTCACCTAAGGTGTTTCAAGATCCCTGTGACTTAATTTCCAAATGCCCTTTTAATCAAGCCAAACTCTCAAATGCTGCAAATTTAGACTGTACTGTCTTCCTCTCTACTGTTCTAATTAAACTGTTTTAATTAGATATCTCCAACCTTAGAGCAGGTGGCCTGGGACTCAGATTTAATTTGATTTACTAAAATAATGTGATATGAGAGGAAATTCCTGGCTGTTTCATGAGGTCTGTTTGTCTGTAGTTGGTTCACTCTTAAGTCTGCACAGCCGAGTACGTTTCCTTTCATTCTTTCCTCATAAGCACAGATTATGTAGCTCCGCGTCCCAGCTTCATCAGGGAAAACTGAATGGAAGCCAGTGTGAGAAGAGTGGGGAGGAGGGTTGGAGGAGGGAAACAGAAAAAGCCAGGGATGGACTGGGTTTGGTGGCTCATGCCTGTAATCCTAGCACGTTGGGAGGCTGAGCTGGGTGGATCACGAGGTCAGGAGTTTGAGACTAGCCTGGCTAACATGATGAAACCTCGTCTCTATTGAAAATACAAAAAAAAAGAAAAATAGCTGGGTGTGGTGATGCACACCTGTAGTCCCAGCTACTTGGGAGGCTGAGGCAGGAGAATCACTTGAACCCAGCAGGTGGAGGTTACAACGAGCCAAGAACACACCACTGCACTCCAGCCTGGGCGACAGAGTGAGACTCCATCTCAGAAAAAAAAAGAAAGAAAAGAAAAAAAAGAAAAAGCCAGGCTGGAGGAGGAGAGCCAAGACTTAAAGGACTATAGAGAGAGGAGGAGAGTGAAAGAAACCAGAGGAATAAGGTTAAAAACCAAGAAATGAGTCAAGACCTCTTCCATCATCTTCTAAATTTTGTGTTCAGGCTGAGCATCTCATAGGAAGATTCTCTGTCTGCTAATGGACTATACCTTTCCTTTCTAGCCTTACAGCCATTAGGGTGACATTGGGTTAAATGCCAACCCCTGGAGCCAGGAGGCTGGGATCTATTGTCAAGCCTCTCCATTGCTTTCCTGTGCATGTTGGCTTTCTCTTCTCTTCGATTTGGCTCCTGTAGCTTAGCAGCACCAGTGGGAGAAAATTGCACTCTAATATCCATCTTACAATTCCAGGGAAGCATTCGGATTGACCTTCCTTGGGTAAACCAGAGACAATAGTTCCCAAAGCCATTGAACAGAGAGGACAATGGCATATTTAGTATGGGGGGTCATGGAGAATAAAGTGGGTTGAGTAGGTAAGCCCCAGAGAACAGAGGCTGAGAAATGTTAGGTGCTAATGGGAGGCAGCAGGTAGCCACGCTAAGTTCTAAGTAGAAGAAGTCATGATAAAATAAGGCTTGGGAAGATAATTCTGTCAGCAGTATGCAGGTTTTACTAGAGGAAGAAATAATTGGATGTCCACATGCAAAAAAACAAATAACTTTTTTCTTTTTTCTTTTTTTTGTGAGACTTGTAAGTCTCACTTTATACAAAAATTAACTCAAAATGCATCATAGACCTGATGGTAAAACTTAAAACTATACAACTTCTAGGAAAACCAAAAAGGAAACATTTCTTAGTTATGACACCAAAAATAAGATCTATAAAAGAAAAAAATTGATAAATTGGACTTTGTCAAAATACAAAATTGCTGATTCAGAGAAGACACTAAGAGAATGTAAAGAAAAGTCACAGACTTTGAGAAAGTATTTGCAAACACACATCTGGCAAAAGATTTGTATCTGTAACATATACAAATTTCTCAAAACTCTAATAAAAAGACAAGCAACTGAATTTAAAAAATGAGTAAAAGATTTGAACAGATGCTTTCCCAAATGAGATATACATGGATAGTAAATAGGCATCTATGAAAAAATACTCACCATTTTTACTCACTAGAGTTATGCAGATTAAAACCAAATTGAGGCCGGGCGCGGTGGCTCATACCTGTAATTCCAGCACTTTTCGAGGCCAAGGCAGGCAAATCACCAGAGCCCAGGAGTTCGAGACCAGCCTGGGCAACATAGGGAAACCAATGTTTTGTATTTTTTTCTACAAAAAATACAAAAACTAGCCAGGCATGGTGGCAACACCTATAGTCCCAGCTACTAAGGAGGCTTACATGGGAGGATTGTTTAAGGCTGCAATAAGCTGTGAGCATGCCACTGCACTCCAGCCTAGGCAACAGAGCAAGACCCTGTCTCAAAAAATAAAATAAAATAAAACAAAACATTAAAATCAAAACGAGATACTACTACATTATCTATTAGAATGGGAAGGCAGGCAGGCAGAGAAGATAGAAAGAAGAATGCATGCTCCTGGTAGCCATGCCCTGGGTCCAAGAATGAAGATCTAAGGTGAAGACCCAAACTCAACCTGAAGCCCAGCCTAGTCTATTCCATTCCAGATGAGGTCAACTGAGTTGTAACTCATTGACAGACTCTAAATATAAAATCAATGCTTATCGTAAGCTACTGAAATCTGGAGATGTTTGTTAGATAGATTATTACAGAAGAAATCTACCTAATACACAAAGATTGAGATCAAGCTTTACAAATTGGATGACTGGGAGAATGAAGGACTGATTGTAAAGAGGGAAATAGTTGGAAAAGAGAAGAAAAGAGCACATTTGGAGAACAAAGAAGTGCAGTATGTTTTTGTTTTGCTTTGTTGCTTTGCTTTACAAATAATTTGATAGAATCCTTAAATTCTACTGAGCTTTCAGCTCTTTGAGAGAAATGGTATATTTTGATCATCACTTCAGGGCTGAGCACAGTACTAGGCGCATTGTAATATGCAAGAAATATTTGCAAAATAAATGAGTAAGTGAAATATGAGATGTGGCCGTGTATTGTGGCTCACTCCTGTAATCTCAGCACTTTGGGAGGCAGAGGCAGGCAGATAACCTGAGGTCAGGAGTTCGAGACCAGCCTGACCAATATGGAGAAACCCTGTCTCTATTAAAAATATAAAACTAGCTGGGCGTGGTGGCACAAGCCTGTAATCCTAGCTACTTGAGAGGCTGAGGCAGGAGAATTGCCAAGATTGTACCATTGCACTCCAGCCTGGGCAACAAGAGTGAAACTTCGCCTCAAAAAAAAAAAAAAAGAGAAATGAAAATAAAAGAAAAAAATATGAGATGATAACGGGGCATCCAAGAGGAAATTCTCTAAACAAAAATGTGAGTCAGAATTCAGGTGGGAGAACAGAACATAGAGTTAATGGAATCAATCAGTACTAAGGTGATCAGTAAAGCCGTAGGAGGCCATGCATTCTGGAGGGAAAAGTGTAGGGACAGAGGAACTAAAGGCTAAGACAGGCCTTTGGAGTAGTCTAGGGTTAGGAGATGGGAGGATGAGGAGGGGATCGGTGGAGGAGACAGAAGAAGAATGATTGAAGAGGGAGGAGGAGCGCTAGGACCTTGTAGGGTCATGCAAGCCTAGGGAGAAATGGGGTCCCAGAAGGGGTGAAGGATCAAAGGTATCAATTGCAGTAGAGAGGTCAAAAAGAATGAGTTAGAGGACACCACCTAGAATTTCTCTGAAAAGGAAGTCATTGGTGAACTTAGAGAGATACTTTCTTCCATATGTGAAATGTCTATTAACATCTAACAAAAAATATATACAGATATTTGAAGCAGGATACACAAATCAATCAATGTAAAGGCAGGTGTGAGTTGACTGAAGGCATTAAACAAAACTGAGAGAAAGCTTTGGCTTTTAGTGTCACTGCCAAGAACATGTCCTATGGAACTGGACGGGCAGAAATCATTTTAGAAATAGGAAGAAATTGACACTGCCACTTTACTCTAATGTTCTGCATTGTTTCTTTTTCATTCTTTTCTCTGTGTTAGCAAATAAAACAGATGCAGAGAATTCTAGCAGAGAAAGCATATATTTCCTTTTAATTGAAGTATTTGGAAAACCAAGGCCATCTAGACCAGGTTAACAATGCATAATGAATGTTAATTCATAACAGCAGCAGCCTCATAAATAATACCTGGATATCAAGAAGAACCTCTGACATGAACTAGAACCTAGATAGCAAGTTGATAGTACAGAAATAAAACTTGTTAGTAAAAGTGAACTTGGAGTTCCGTCTTAAAACTGGTATTATTTACACGGCCAAATGAGGTAATTAACCAAAGAATGATTAAGGAGTCTAAGGGATTCATTTATTTGATAGCACAAAGACAAGGTTCACTGAGCTTAGTGATAGATGTTAAAGAAGCGATAAGAACACCCTGTGTCTGCAAGCAAACCGAAACCAAACTGTCTTAGTGAGCTGCCAACTTCAGATACACAAGCAGAAGACTCTGAGAAAGGACTTCACTGAAACAATGAGAAATTCTACAGCATAAGAAATACTGCAGTGAGAAAGGGAGTTACAAATAGTGATAGTTTAAAATTCAATTAAAACTAAATTATTAGTAACTTAATGGTAATAGGGAAGGAAACAAAACAGTAACTCCTTAAAAAGGATTGACCAAAATATCCCAGAAGAGCAATATAAAATGCCCATTTGTTGGTTTCTTATCATTATAAATGATGGACTATCAAAGCAATAGCAAACCCATTAATCAAGACTGTAAACAATTAAAATCTTTTTCCAGATCCGGGAAAGCATCAGAATTATCAAGACAGTGCCAAAAAAGGAACATAAATTTCAGCCAGCCCTTTGGCTCTGGGAAGTGTTTAGGCTACCCAGCCAAAAAGTCAGAGAGCAAACAGTCTAAACTAAGCTGATAACAGCTGATCATTAATTAGAACTGAAGCCAACTATCTCAGTTTAGAGAAATATCTTGGCTACTCTGCTAAGAGCCAGAAAGCCAAAGGTCCAAGTTGGGTTCATTATCATTAATCACAGGCAAAGCCAGTGCCCAGAAAAGCCCCTATTAGTGAAGGGGCGCCTTTGAGAAGAAGCAGCCCCAAGAGCAGCTGGCAGGGATGCTCCTGGGGAAAGTGAAGAGAAGTTGGGGACCCTGCCCACTGTGTTTGGGGGCCTGAATGCAAGGCTCAAGTCCCTGGAATTAATCACATAGAACAAATTATAGCATTAGAAGATCATCTGATAACTTGTGTTTACTGCAAAGACTTTTTTAAAAAGGAGATTTTTGGTCTTGGAATCCCATCGAAGTAGGAGGAAGAAGGTAAAGTAGAGGTGGAGGAAGGGAGCAAGAATGGAGATGATTGGATCAAAGGTGTCCAAAGGGAAATTAAATGCTGATAGCACCAAAAATCAGCCACCAATGGAAATGCAAAAGATGACAGCGAGTGATCATGGCAAGTGATGACATAGGAGTAGTGTTGAGGGGATTTAAAAATTGGATGCCATTTGCCTGCATACTCATATTTAGTGCATGTCCACACCTTGTTTTTCTATCTAGAGATGTATCTATTTTCTGTATAATAATACTGTATTTCATGAGTTCTACGCTGTACACTATTTTTGCATTTTAGTATCTGAAGTCAGAATGTATCTTAAAATCAATGACATGTCATAGTATAATTGGGGTGTTTGTATTATTGGTGCCTAAAACAGTGATGTTTCTTACCATTGTTGCCATTTAGATGTGATGTAGTTCACAAACAGCTCTCACTTATTCAGTAGTTATGTTGTGTTTCACTGGGTGCTATGTCTGTACTGTAACGGAGTATATGGGTGTGGCCAAGGTGGAAAGGCAGATCAGTACCAGCCAGGGAAGAGACCAGTGCATGATGCAGGTTGCTGAGCAGATAACATGCAAACCAGACTCAATTAGCATAGCATTTACTCACAGCAAGAGGAAAGAGGATGTGCACAGGATCCAGCCCCTTGTAATGCTTTGGTCCCCTGTGGCTGGCAGATCTGTTCCACAGTCAACTTCAGCTTCATGCTGCAGTAGAAGGACCACAACCCTTGTCCCATGTGGTTTGAAATACAGAAAGTGGGGTGCATGCCGGAGGGCCACTGAAGCATGAATAGCTAAGCAGTTCCAGGAGAGATTTGCATGTGCCAAAAGCAGCAGGAACAGGGACACACTGGGTGTGGTCTGAGCTCTTTGCATGTAATGCTATTTGTGCACTTGCCAGCACATTCTGTATGGAGTACAATGTTCTTCTTGGAAACAGAGGGGAGGCACCTGGCTGCACTTGGACGCTTCCCTCACACTATACACATATTTTGTGCTAACTCTTCATTAAAGCCTTATAACAACAGCACAGAGCAAGTTTGGCTCTATACTAGTTTTCTCTATTTCATAAATGAAGAAACTGAGGTTCTAACATGGTAAACAACCTGCCCAAGGTCACACTGCTAATAAGTGAGGCAGCCAGGATCGGAACACAGATCCATACTGCTTCAGAGCCTGTGCACTTAACCGGAATGCTTACACCTCCCTGTCTCTTCCAAGAAGATGGTCTGCGGGGAAGAAATAGTATTGATAATTTACTTGGATACAGTAGGTGTAGAGGAGGTGGAAGAAAATGGAAAAAGTTCTTTTTAAGCAAGAGGAATACTGCAGGTAAGCAGACTCTCACCCTTGTTGTTTGATGCCTTCTATAATTGAAGGTGTTCGTTCCAGGAAGACGGCTTTGTGAATGCTGACACTGGCATCTCCAAGCCTGCTCTTTCTATATCCATTCATACAGGGCCTCAGACACCTGAATGAGTAAGATATTTAGTCCCTGGGGTTCAGATAGTGTGCAAGAAACTTGTACCACTTTACCACCAGTGAAACATGCACATTGTATTCCTGGAAGCATTAATTAAATTTCTCAGTGTCTTAATCATCTGAAGAAGGTCACACAAAGACTATATTTGAACCTGAACTCTGGACTCTGTGCATATGCATGTGGAGTGTGTGTGTGTGTGTGCATATTTATGTGTGTGTGTGTGTGCATGTTTATGTGTGTATATGTGGAATGTATGTGTATGTGGAGTGTGTATGTATGTGGTGTGTGTGTGATACATACCATTTTAAAAGCTGTAAAACATATTTGGGTAAGCTTTGAACATGTCTGATATTTCACAAATACCACTCTGATAGATCTAGGGCATATTTACATATTTTTAAACACATTAGGATAATTTCCATTCAAAAACATGTATTTTACCCCCAAATGCTATGTAAAGGGTAATTTTGAACACATAAGTATATTTTTCATTAAAGAGAACATCATCATCACTTAATATATTACTGGAGATATACACAGATGTTATTTATGCTTATGTTTTATGTAAATTGCCTTTCAGTGGGGAAGAAATGTATACATGAGATTTAAACTTGCTATTTTTTATATATTTAGTGTATGTGGTTTGTCTACATTTCACAGAAAGCAAACATAGAAAAGCAATAGAAACCAGCATATTGTACCAAGCTTTCTGACAATGTTGAATTAAATGCCCTTAATTTATTAACCTTCAGAAATGCTGACAAGTTAAAAGGCCATTTAAGAAGGGTGTATTTTCCCATTGTGTTCCATGCACCCCAGTTTCAGTAGTAAAGTCATCTTTTTCATGTTTTCTGAGGGCACAGTCATTTGCACCATCCTTTCTTTGCTCGTGATGACCCTTCAGACCCTATGTCCATCTGAGAATGTGCTTCATGTGGCTTTGTTCAATCCTACCCATATAAGTATCTGGTGGCTGCTGTAACAAGGTACTACAAACCTGGTGGCTTAAAACAACAAAAATGTATTATTTCTCAGTTCTGGAGGCCAGAAACCTGACATCCGTTTCACTGGGCCGAATGAAGGGGTCAGAAGGGCCTGTTCTCTCTGGAGACTTAGTGGAGAATCTGCTCCTTTGCTTTTTCCAGCTTCTGGTGGCTGTCAGCCATCCTTGACTCGTGGCTGCACCACTCCACTCTCTACCTCCACGGTCACCTTGCCTCCTCCTCTTCTGTCTGTGTCATCTATCTTTCCTTGTCTCTTACAGGCCACCTGTGATTAGAATTAGGGCCCACTCTGATAATGCAGGATAATCTCTCCATGTTAGGATCCTTGCTATGGACTGAATGTTTGTGTCTCCCCCAAATTCACATGTTAAAACCCAATCCCCAGTGTAATGGTATTTGGGAATAATTAGGGTCGGATGAGATCATGAAGATGGGTGCCTCATGATGGGATTAGTGCTCTTATAAAATGAGAGAGAGATGTGAGAGCTGTCTCTTCCACTTGAGGATGCATCAAGAAGGCAGGCATCTGCAGACCAGGAAGAGGGCCTTATCAGGCATCAAGTTTACTGGCACCTTGATCTTGGACCTCCTAACCCCTAAATAGATGTTTGCTGTTTAAGCCATGCAGTTTATGACATTTTGTTACAGCTGCCCAAACGGAGTAACACAATCCTTGATCTCATCTGCAAAGGCCCTTTTCCTTTATAAGGTAAAGGGTACAGGTTACAGGGATCCAGACCTGATATCTTTGAGTGGCCATTTTTCAGCCTACCTTACTACCATTCTCCTAACCAACCTCAAGTTTCAGCTTTTCCATGAAGTAGGAAAATGGAGATAGTATTAAACTAGGAATTAGTGAACTAGACTCCAGTTTAGACTTAGAACTAACTTGCTTTTTTACCTTGGGCTATCACTTCTTTGGACCTCAATCTCCTTGATGTAGAACAGATGGGGCCGATGCAACTTTGTCAATAAGGCTGCCATAACATTTTGGGTGGGATAATTCTTTGCTGGGAAGGACTTTAATATCATTAGTATATCTGGCCCTAAATGCCTGGTGAAGATGACAACCCTCACCCACATTTCACAGACAGTCACTGAAATAGAACATCTCTCAGATGCCTTTATAAAAGAATACTACATTTATTGATCAGATTGTCCCCTGATTTAGAAGTGACGCATGTCATGATAGTCAAAGAAATATTGAAATAGTTTTAAGTACCAACAAGAAAGAAAACCACCCAAGATAATTGCTGCCAGCATTTTGATGTTATCCCTCTAGTCTTTTTCCATGCATTTCTTTTCTTTCTTTCTCTCTCTTTTTCTTTTTCTTTCTCTTTCTTTTACAGGTTCTTGCTCTGTCACCGGCCTGCAATGGCATGATCTCGGCTCATTGCAGCTTTGACTTCCCAGACTCAAGCAATCTGCCTGCCTTGGCCTCCCAGGTGGCTGGAACTAACACTGTCCCCCACCAGGGCCGGTTAATTTTGTATTTTTTGTAGAGACAGGGTTTCATCATGTTGTCCAGCCTGGTCTCGCTTTGTCACCAGGCTGGAGTGCAGAGGTGTGATCTCAGCTCACTGCAACCTCCGCCTCCTGGGTTCAAGCAATTCTCTTGCCTCAGCCTCCCAAGTAGCTGGAACTATAGGCATGTGCCACCATGCCAAGCTAATTTTTGTATTTTTAGTAGAGATGGGGTTTCATCATGTTGGCCAGCATGGTCTTGATCTCCTGACTTCGTGATCTGCCCACCTTGGCCTCCCAAAGTACTGGGATTACAGGCTTGAGTCACTGCGCCTGGCTCTCTATACGTTTTAAAATTCAAATTCGATCTCACTATACATTGTTTCATAATTTCCTTGTTATTCTAAATAATACACTATTAATATTCTTTCACATTATGAAATATTCTTCTGTGAGTTGATTTTTTAATGAAATTTAGTATTTCACATGGGTCACTGATCTAAAACACTGTGAGTCACACCACTCTGACCCCTATAAATACAGTATATCTTTTTCATCTCCTGGTTTTGGTACCACCATTTTGGCACCAGATTTTTTATTCTTTTATTCACCTTTTTATTACTATTATCATTTTTTTTTTTTTTGAGACGGGGTCTTGCTCTGTTGCCTAGGCTGGAGTGCAGTTGTGTAATCTTGGTTCACTGCAACTTCCACCTCCCAGGTTCAAGCAATTCTCTCTCTTCAGCCTCCCAAGTAGCTGGGACTACAGGCGCATGCCACCATGCCCGGCTAGCGTTTGTATTTCTAGTAGAGACAGGCTTTCACAATATTGGCCAGGCTGGTCTTGAACTCCTCACCTCGTGATCTGCTGGCCTTGGCCTCCCAGACTGCTGGGATTACAGGCATGAGCCACCGCACCTGGCCTACATATATTAATTTATTTAATCCTCACAGAAAGCATATTAGGTAGGTACTCTTAGAAGGAAACTGAGGCACAGAGAAACCACTTAACTTGCCCAAGTCCACACAGCTAATAAATGGCAAAGCTGGCATTTCAGCTAGGGCAACATCACTCCTGAAGTCTGTATTCTTAACTCTTCTACCATGTTGACTCTTTTTTTTTTTTTCTCGCTCATTGCCAGGCTGGAGTGCGGTGGCACGATCCCGGTTCACTGCAACTTCTGTTTTCCGGTTTCAAGCAATTCTCTGCCTGGATAATTTTTTTGTATTTTTAATAGAGACAGGGTTTCATCATGTTGGCCAGGATGGTCTCTATCTTTTGACCTTGCGATCTGCCCACCTCGGCCTCCCAAAGTGCTGGGATTACAGACTTGAGCCACCACACCTGGCCCCATGTTGACTCTTAAAAGGGAAAAAAGGAGAACTGGGTATGGTGGTAGCAGTAGTCTTCATCTCTGAGGAGTCTAGGAGCTGGGTCAACCTGCGTCACATGGGTGATGATTAATCATTTGGGGCCCCTTCCAAGGAAAGCACCTATTCTTTAGGTGCTTCTTCTATATTGATTTAGCTGTGTTAGACAAGATCACCAAAGGATGTCCTGTTATTTCTACTCTAGAGCACTATATGTTTCTGAGGGAAGAGGATACATTACATATTGCTAGTAAGATCGGAAGTCCTGCTTGCAGACCTGAGTGCTGATATGTCAGCACCCTTTAAAGACTGGCACCCCAGGCATTGTTCAGCTGCCTGGCACTTTGTCTAGCTCTGACTAGAAGCTGGAGGCAGGCAGTGTTCCTTGGCTGCCTCTGGCACCTGGGGGAGTGGGTGTTCCTACTTCCTTCTGCCATCAGCTGTTAACTGATAGGAAGAGTGACATTATCCAAACCAGAGAAATGATCATGCCAAGTGTTATTTAAATGCTGACAAAATGATTCAAAACACTCATTAAACAATGTTATTTGTGTCATTATTATATATTTTATTTACATATTATTCATGAATAATTATTTGCTCAATAATTAATGAGAGAGTCCATGTGCCAGGCATAGTTCTGTTTGCTGGAGACACCACGTTTTGTAAACAGATGAAATAAAGAAACTTGCCAAGTTTTGCCCTCATGGAGTTTACTTCCTAAAGGGGAAGCCAGACAAAACTGGACAGACATAGGCTAAACTCTCAGGCAGGGATGGCTGCTAAGAAGAAAAATAGTGGCAAGAGGACTGAGTGGATTGGGATGGGTACAGGCTTGGTGTGATCAAGAAAGTCAGGGCAGGCTGGGCATAGTGGCTCATGCCTGTAATCCCAGCACTCTGGGAGGCTGAGGCAGGCGAATCACGAGGTTAAGAGATCGAGGCCATCCTGGCCAACATGGTGAAACCCCGTCTTTACTAAAAATACAAAAATTAGCTGGGCGTCATGGCGCATGCCTGTAATCCCTGCTACTTGGGAAGTGGAGGCAGGAGAATTGCTTGAACCTGGGAGGTGGAAGTTGGTGACAGAGCAAGGCTCCGTCTCAAAAAAAAAAAAAAAAAAAGGAAAAAGAAAGCCAGTGCAACTAATAAGGAACAGGTAAGGTGTAGAATGATCAGAGGTGATGCTGAACACAAGACAGGGGCCAGGTCATGGGGGTCCTGAATGTGTTATTAGAGGCAGGACATGAAGATAGTGATGGAGCTTTTTTTCCCCTTGAGAAGAGGGTAAGGAGTATTGGGGTTGTGTTGGGGGTGGGAGGTGTTGTCTCACTATGTTGCCCAGTCTGGTCTCCAATTCCTGGGCTCAAGTGATCCTCCCACCTCAACCTCCTGAGTAACTGGGATTATAGGCATAAGCCACTGCACTGGGCTGTCAGTGACATGGATTTTGAATCAGGAAGAGATATGGTTGAATTTTCACTGTCAACACCCATATGGAGCCATGTGGAAGACAGATCCTAGGATGAGAGCAGGAGAGGCTGGAAGGCTGGTTAGGAGCTGCTGCAGAAAGACAATGGGGGCTTGACTAGGTGGTAATGTAAGGGGTGAAAAATGGTCAGATTTGGAATGTAATTTTGAAAGTGGAGTCGATGGACTAGTTGTGGGGTGGGAGAGAAAGAAAGCAAAGAAGACTTCTACTTTTTCCCCTTCAGGGTAGGCATGGGGGCAGTAGATGCCAAAACAAAAGAAAATATTAAATTTGCCTTTTTAGATATCTGAGTAACACGTTTCATTGAATAAATGTGTCAGTGGGGAGTTCCGTGCTGAAGGTCTAATTGGGGGTTACCAGGGTATACATGTTATTTAAATCTATGGAAATAAACAATCATTTAGAGCTGTGCCGTCCAATACGGTAGCTACTGGTAGCTGCGTTTTCTATGACGATGTAGCATCTGAATGGAGATGTGCTTATTGGCTTACAAAGAGTCAGCATAAAAAATATAAAATAGCTCATTAACAGTTTTTAATTTTGATTAACATGTTGAAAAGATAGTACTTTTGATATCCTTGGTTAATGAATATATTATTAAAATTAGGCTGGACGCAGTGGCTCATACCTGTAATCCCAGCACTTTGAGAGGCCGAGGTGGGTGGATCATTTGAGGTCAGGAGTTTGAGACCAGCCTGGGAAACATAGTGAAACCCCATCTTTACTGAAAATACAAAAATTACCTGCACATGATGGCATGTACTGTAGTCCTAGCTATGAGGGAGGCTGAGGCAGGAGGATTGTTTGAGCCTTGGAAGCAGAGGGTGCAGTCAGTCAAGATCATGCCCTTGCACTCCAGCCTGAGTGATGGGAGTAAAACCCTGTCTCAAATAATAATAATAATAAAATTTAATTAATCTCACCTGTTTCTTTTTATTTTTTAAAAAACTGTGGCTAGTAGAAAACTAAAAATTACATATGTGGCCCACGTTACGTTTCTGCCAGATAGGGCTCAGCTTTAGACAAAGGGCAAGTATAGTAAAAAAGACATTTTTGTGGATTGAACCCATGGGGCATTCCATGATTTAGCAGTTGGGAAGAGAGGGACTGAAAAGGAAGCAGACTCAGAGGGAGAACACCTAGGAGGATGTGGTGTTCTGGAAACCAAGTGAAAAAACATGTTAAGAAAGAGGGAGCAAGCATCTTAGAGACTGCTGAGAGGTGACATACAACGTGGACTGGAAAGTGACTGTTGGTCTTAGCAACATTATTGGAGTCCTTCATGGTTTCAGTGTGTATGTATGTGGTGGGGTGGGAATGGGAATGGCATGAAAACCTAATCAGAATTGCCTAAAAAGGGAATTCAGGTGAGGATTAGAGCATCAGTTATAGTAATTTGGCCCTCAGAGCAGAATAATTGAGGTGCCAAGGAATAGGGGTTCAAGGGAAATGTTTGTTTAAGGGAAATATAATTTTAAACTAGGCGCTAACTTACTTTTTATTCTCTATTAAGCTTTTGACTAAATAAATCATCTTGCAGATGTCTATTAGCTTGCAGTCAGCTTCTAAATTTATTTTATCAGAAATAAGAAATGCTAAGAATTTTAAAGAAGTACTTGTATTTGGATTGGCCCACAAAATCATTGTGAGCAAAGTGGTCTAGGATTACAAAAATCTGTTTTTGGGGTAACTAACGTTGCTAACACAATGGATTGTACACAGTTCCCTAAAACACAGAACTGTGACCTTATCTGTGTTGCAGTACAAACGTGTGAAATTCTTGAACTTTGGAATAGAACATAAATGCCAGACTTCTTGTATTATATTATGATTGGTCATCATATCTTATTAATCTTAACAGTTAGAGCATTTCACGGCACAAAAAAAGTACTTAATATAATTGAACGAATGAAGATAATCTCAGCATCTGAAATACCGAAGAGCCTAGCAATACCCAAGAATTCACCAACAGATGGCACCATGCTGTTTCCCATAAGAGCGTATATAGAAACAATGTTAATATGACGTTCAATTCCAATTTCAAGTGCTGGTTAGGGGTAGAAATGGAATCCTCAGGAATATATTTTACTACTTTAAATTTTATAGCTAAATTATTAAAACATGTTCATATGTGTCTATTTGCTTATAAATAGCTAAATTCTCTAAATTAGGCCCTTTCCTTAGTTCAGAGCTTGAAAAGAAAGTCAGATTGATTTGTAGACCAGAGAAAGAAAGTACCCACAGGTTATTATTATTAAAATATTTGTGAATACAAACAAGTCAAGTTGCCCAATCAATTCTCCCTGAGAGATTAAAGTCCTTCAATGGCAACAAAAACAAGAATGTTTTGCATACATCGGAGCACTGGCATGATGCTTCAGAGCAAATGTTGCATTTTGCAGTTCCAATGTGTTTAGACTGGAGGTGACAAGGACCAACCTAAACACTCAGTGTGCTAGACAAACCAATATGGTCTTCACAGACCACGTGTAAAATATTCTCCAGAGGGCCACATGTAAACAGAGCTCCCATTGTGACCCTCATTGCTTTTTCTGTAGAAGTGCTTATGGCTTTTCCTATGCCCATTATTTAACCTGCAGATCTGAGAAGTGGATGGATGTGTTTTAAGACAACAGTGTGATGAAAAGGCCACAGCCTGGCAGCTCCTGTAGCATGGAGGGTCACACACAGTATAGACAGGGCAACAGCAGCAGCATGAGCAACCTCACAGTATTAATAATTTACTTAACCATTTGAGAAGAGTGCCTGCTGTCACTTCTCTCTCTCTCTCTCTCTCTCTCTCTCTCTCTCTCTCTCTCTCTCTCTCTCTCTCTCTCTCCCTCTGTCTCTCTACCTAGTCTTATCATGAAGTCTCTATCTCAGATGCAGATACAACCTGCAGATAAATGCAACTGGCCAAAGCTAAGAAAGTAGGTGCTTTTGAATTGGCTGGGCCCCGTCACAGTGGAGCAAGACAGGAGATACCGAGTGTTCCTGGCCCCTCCTCGCTCTCTCTTCCTTCATGAGCCTGGGGACTGAGGTTTCAAGAAGAGTCAAACAGGGCTCGTTTGGGCCCCCCTGGAGGGTTAGTAAGATCCTCTCAGGTACTGGTATGTCTGACATAGCACATACCCTGCCAGTAGGATTACCAGTGAATTTCTTGAGAATAACACCACTCTGAACTTTCAAAGGTATGCCCATAAATGACTAAACATTTAAATGATGCCTTAGTTATTTTCTCCATTCTCTCCATGTTCTCTTCTACCTGAGTACACTCCTCAATTGCTTTTGTGGGCTTTTCCCATCTTTATTTTATTAGGGCTCCACCCCAAGGATTGGTCACCAGTCCACCCTAATTCACCCATTGACTCAGTTACTACCTGGAGGATGAAGATTCTAGACTTTTTTCCTGAGCCACCGCCTCCTCCCTCTGGCATCTGAACCTCTTTTCCTAAATGTTCCATTAGCATCTCAAATGCAGTACTTGAGGGAAAAACACCTCATCATTCACTTCCCACGCCCACTGCTTTTTTGCATTGACCTTTCATGTGTATGTACTATATGTGAAAGGTTTCTAGTATCATATTTGTACTTAAAGAAAGAACATGCATAATTATAAAACAGAAATTCATGAAGACTTCATTGACTCAGGAATGAGCACATTAATCAATATGATTGCATCTGTGTAGAGCTTCACTCCCTCAACCTCTTGACTCCTTCAAGGAGACATATTAGTTTCCTATTGCCTCTGTGACAAATTCCCACAAACGTAATGGCTTAAAACAGCAGAAATTTATTATCTCGCAGTACTGGAGAGCAGAAGTGTAAAGTGGGTCAGCAGGGCTGCATTCTTCTGGGGGTTCTGGAGTTTATATGTAAGGGAGAAGCCATTTCCTTGCCTTTTCTTGCTCTAGAGGCTGAAGCATTCCTTGGCTCATTGCCCCATCCACCATCTTCAAAGCCAGCATCACAACTTCAAATCCCTCTTTCTCTGTCTCTGACCTCTGCTTCTGAAACAAGCCCAATTTTCTCATAGAACTGATGTTTAAGTTTTCTTTTGAATAAGCATAGAAATTGACCCTCTCTGTCTTAAAACTTGAGAAAGTTATATTTTTCTTACCTGAGTTGCTTTCTCAGGAAATCAAGCATCAGGACTCCCAGATAATATCAAGGAGCCGAAACTGACCAAATCACTGCATCTGGACAATGAAACTCCAGACGCCCCCACCCCATACCTGTGATGGTTGCCTAATCAACTACCTACTGCCTGTTGACAACTCCTCTTCCTTACTCCTCCTGAATTCCTGTTTTCCCACACATGCTTACATTTCTTCCCTGCTATATAAACTCCTGATTTTAGTCAGTCAGGGACATAGATTTCAGACTCTCATCTCCCATCTCCTTGGGATGGATTTGGATTTGGACTTATCAGGAGATAAATTTCTGACTGATCTCCCATCTCCTTGGCTGCAGCACCTGATTAAAATCTTTTTCCCTGGCAATATTTATTGTCTCAGTGATTGCTTTTTGTGTGGTGAGCAGCAGGACCTAGACTGAACCCCTGGCATTTCAGTAACACTCCTATGATCATCTATCCTCTCTGACTCTGACCATCTTGCTTCCCTCTTAGATTACAATGGCTCACCATGTAATCCAGGATAATCCTCCCATCTCAAGGTCCTTAATCTAATCATATCTGCAAAGTCCATTTGCCATGTAAGGTAAAATAGCCACAAGTTCCAGGGATTTGGACATGGACATCTTTGGAGAGTCATTATTCTCTTCCTGCATGTAGTAATTACCACTATTCTGAGTTGTGTTACAATTTCTTTGTTTAATATAGCATCGCCAAATAGGGATGTATCTTGATTTTTTTTTCTTGAGATAGAGTCTCGCTCTGTCGCCAGGCTGGAGTGCAGTGGCGCGATCTCAGCTCAGTGCAGCCTCTGCCTCCCGAGTTCATGCGATTCTCCTGCCTCTGCCTCCTGAGTAGCTAGGACTACAGGTATGTGCCAGCACACCCAGCTAATTTTTGTATTTTTAGTAGAGATGGGGTTTCACCATGTTGGCCAAGATGGTCTCGATCTGTGGACCGCATAATCCACTTGCCTCACCTCCCAAAGTGCTGGGGTTACAGGTGTGCCCCATCGCACCTGGATGTGTCTTAACATTTTATTACTACATTTGTTTATTTTAGAACTTTATGAGAATGATAAAATACAACATGTAATCTTCTATTTATTTACTTGATATTATGAGTCTAAGATTCACTCACATTACATGTAGTACATGTATTTATATCACTGTTTAAAGCATCCTGTTAATGTACCTAAAATTATTTATCCATTCTGTAGTTGCTATAAATAGTACATTAAAAATATTTCTCATCTCCTGGAGCAAGAATGTGTATGGGTTTCTCTAGAGTTTATATCTAGAAGTGGAATTTCTGGGTTATAAGATATACTAAAGGATAAAATTACTTTTTCAGTTATTTGACAACCCTACCAACAGCATATAAATATTACAATTTCTCCATATCGTTGCCAACAAGCAATAGAGTAAGTCATTGCTGTATAGTAAGTCATTTAATTTTTAAAAATTTGAGTATTTCTATTACTTGCAAGAGTAAGCATCTTTTCATATGTTTCAGCGTATTGTGATTCCTCTTTGGTAAGTGCTTACTCACGTAGTTTGCTACTTCCCACTTTTAGGCCTTCTTTATATATTTGTTAGATAATCCTTCATTGGTTAGTTGTACTGTGAATAAACAGCCAGATGGTGGCTTGTCTTTTTTTTTCTTCTTAACTTTCTTTATAGTGTGTGAAATAACACAAAGAATCAGATTGTCAAATCACACTCACACAAGTCAGAGATCTTACCCAGTATTAAGCTTTACTGATATAGGATACAGGTAATTTTGAGGTGAAGCAAGGTAGGTCTGGAACCCTCAGTGTCACTCTTCAGATCCTTAACTGCCCCACTGGAGGCACTCTCTGCCCATAATTTATACCTGAGGTCTTCAGGCAATGCGTGAGAGTCATTTCTCTTATATAGAAAGAGGCTATTTGGAAAATAAAATGTATCCAATAATGCACCACAAACCTATACATCTCAAATTTTGTTTATCCTGATTAGTTCTAGATAGCCAGATACAACCCCTGAAAAGCACCTGATAGATAAGGGGCATTCTGTTCACAAATTCCATTCTTTTGCCAAGATGTCTGTCAGCAGCATGTTTATAAGAGTAGACCCTCTTTCCTGGTCCCTGCTCCCCATTCCCCTACTGGAGAGAATGGATTGCAGCCCTGCTGTTTAACCCTTTATTTCCCAATGTCTTTGATTAATATGTGTAATGTAAGATAAGAATCCAATGTGCTTTTTTCTGTATTGGTAACCAGATGTATCAGTAACATTCATGGAATTCTATGAAATCTTTTATTCAGAGACTGTAATCTATATGATACCCAATATTTGAAATAGACAATAGTTGGGGACTTGCTTTATGAATTAGTGTGTGGTCAAGATTTGAAATATTTCATTTGTGTTGGGGCAGATTATGGATTCTTTCTAAAAGTTGTTATTAATTTACTGTTTAATTGATAGGTACAAATTGTATCTATTTATGGTTACAATGGATTTTGAGATATGTATACATTGTGGAATGGCTAAATCAAGCTAATTAACATATGCATTACATCTCATACCTTTTTGTGGTGAAAATACTTAAAATTTATATTTTTTAGCAATTTTCACATATACAATACATTGTTGTTAACTGTAGTCCCTGTGGTGTACAATAGATACCTTGAAGACTGTACTCGTTGTTAGAGGCAGGGTTCTATAACTGTCTAATAAATCAAGCTGATCAATCCTGTATTTTTTGAATTATTTCACAAATCTTCACGAAGATTTATTGTATTCTTAACTTATGAATAATTGAGATAGATGCATTGAAATCTCTCGGTATGTTTACTATTTGCCAATATTTCTCTGTGATTCTATTGATTTTTTTTTCTATATATGTGAAGGTTTCATTACTGAATGCATACGAGTTTAAAATTCTTTATCTTGGGTGAATTTCTTATAATGTACGGATTCTTTCAATCCTGAATAATGCCTTTCGTCTCTGAGTTTAGTTTTCTGCTAGCAATATAACTACATCAGCTTATCAGCTTTTTAAAATTAACATTTGTCTCATCTTTTCCTTTTACATTCAACATTTCTGAGTCCTTTGTTTTAAGTGTGTCTCTTATAAAGGAGCCTTTATATATATTTTCTGCTTTTCTTCCAGTCAGAAAATCTTGTTTGTTTAATCAATCCTCATTTATTGTGATTACTGACGTATATAGAGCATGGCGGGATTTTAACTAACTGCAACCTCCACTTTCAGGACTCAACCGATTCTTTCACCTCAGCCTCCCAGAGTAGCTGGGACCACAGGTATGTGACATCATGCCTGGCTGATTTTTGTATTTTTTTGTAGAGATAGAGTTTTGCCATGTTGCCGAGGCTGGTCTTGAACTCCTGGCCTCAAGCAATCTGCCCACCTCAGCCTTCCCAAAATGCTAAGATTATTGGCCTGAGCCACTGTGCTGGCCTTGAACTTGTTTTTATAATTTTTTTGTCCGTTTGTCTTTAAAAAACTGATTAAATTTTGTTTTATTATAGTTTTCTATTTAATTTCTTTCCCACCTACTGGATTCAAAGTATAGACGCAATTTCTATTCTTTAGATAGTGTATTTGAAAAATTATTACTCATATTTAACAAGTATGAATAAGTAGTGGCAAAGTTCATGTCTTAGCGCATCTCCTACTAAGATTACTATAGGACATTTTGACTTCAATCACCCAATTTTCTTTTTCTTAGGATGTCCTGATTCTTCCTTATTCTTGAAGTATAGTTTTGCTGGCCACATAACTTCAGATTGACAGTCATTTTCTCTAGGCATCTTTGAGATTTTACTTCACTGTCTTTTGGCTTCTGTTATTGCTTCCAGTTGAGAAATTGGCTGTAAGTCTAATCGTCCTTTCTTTGTAGGTCATCTGCTTTTTCTCTCTGCCTGCTTTTAAGCTCTCTTTTTCTTTTATGTTCTGCAGCACCATTACTATTTGTGTCAGCATTGATTTTTTGTTTGTTTGTTTTTGAGACAGAGTCTTGCTCTGTTGCTAGGCTGGAGTGCAGTGGCACAATCTTGGCTCACTGCAACTTCTGCCTCCTGGGTTTAAGTGATTAACCTGCCTCAGCCTCCCAAGTAGCTGGGACTACAGGTGCATGCCACCACACTCAGCTAATTTTTTAATGTATTTTTAGTAGAGATGGGGTTTCACCATGTTGGCCAAGATGGTCTTGATTTCTTGACTTCATGATCTGCCCGCCTCGGCCTCCCAAAGTGCTGGAATTACAGGCATGAGCCACTGTACCTGGCCAATTTTTGTTTGTTTATTTTACTTAGCATTTTTTTCGTACACATACACTTATATCTTCCACCATCTTTCTGGAAAATTCTCACCCTTTATATCTTTAAATATTTCCTCTGTTTCATTATTTCTAATTTTTCTTTCTGGAACTCAAAATAGGTATATGTAACATCTTTCATTCTATCTTTAATGTCTCTTAAACTTTTGTTCATATTATCATCTCATTATCTCTCTGTGCTATATTCTAAAAAATGCTTTAAAAGGCACGGTGGCTCACATCTGTAATCTCAGCACTTTGGGAGTCCGAGGTATACAGATTGTTTGAGTCCAGCAGATTGCTTGATTCCAGCAGTTTGACACCAGCCTGGGCAACATGGTGAAGCACCGTCTGTACAACAAATACAAAAATTAGTCAGGTATGGTGGTGCATGCTTGTAGTCTCAGCTACTCAGAAGGCTGAGGAGGAAGGATCACCTGAGCCTGGTAGGTTGAGGCTGCAATGAGCCCATGATTGCACCACCGCACTCCAGCCAAGCTGCAGAGTGAGGTTGTCTCAAAAAAACAAAAAAAGGAAAAATCTATCCTCCAGTTTATTATTTTCTCTTCACCTCTGTCTACTCTACTATTGAATACATGTATTATGTTTCATATTTTGACAATTATAATTTCTATCTTTAAAAAGTTATTTGGTTATTTAATTTTACTTAATGATTTTAATACACTTTTCTCTTTATGTATATTCATTTTTTATTCCATCTTTTTTTAAAGCTATAATACATAATTTTTAAATACCCCCCCGTATCAGATAATTCCAACTTTTGAAGGCTTTGGGATTTAAAATCTATATTTTATATGTCTGCTGTCTCTCATTTATGGCATTTTCCCCTCAATGTGTTTATCTCTGATTATGAGTTCTTATTTGTTTGAAGACATTATTTCTGAGAAGACATGCATTTGCTTCTTCTAGTTACCAGGGCATCTGAAGTTCCTGTGACAAATTCACCTTCTTCCAGTTTTCCTGGCCCATCATGAGAGTTTCAGGTTCCGCTCTAACACCCTGCAGCTAGCCCAAGGCTTGAATTCACCAAGACAGTATATCAGGGTGAAATTTGCATGCGGTTATTGCTAAAATTTTCTTTTTAGAATTGTCCTTCTTCTTGAGATCTCATGAAGCACGAAGCTTTTTGTATTCATATATGATCTACTTGTTTGTAGTGGGGGAAATTGCAGAGTATTTGACACACAATTTAGGACATGGACTTGCACTTTCTTTTTCAGAAAACGCCACTAAATCTAGATGCTATTCTAGAAATACTTGCAAACATATCTACCTCAGCTTTTCCAGGTCTGGCCTAAGTAATTTCTAATGGATTATTCAGAATCTTCCTTCTAGACTCTGCTTTTTTGACTCTACGCCTTCTAATGTATCCTCTACAATATCACTAGACTTAGGGTCTAGACTAACCTTTTAAAAATGTAAACCTCATCATGCCATTTCCCTGATAAACATCATTCACCGGCTTCCCATCACATTCTAAAGATAAAATTTCTTAGCCTGGTACACAGGTCATCATCTCTCTCTAGCCTCCCATTAAAACTGGCCCAATTGTCCCATAGAACTGATTTCAATCATCCAGTAGAACTTGTGTTTATGGTTTCTTTCAATACACATAGAAATGGACTCACCCAGTATTAAAATTAAAGAAGTTTACATTTGCTTTTTCTGAATTCAAGTTACATCAGGAAACCAATCAGCAGGTTTCCCAGATCGTATCAAGGAACTGAAACTCACCAGATCACTGCATCTGGACGATGAGATGCCAGACCCCTCACCCTTCATGATTGCCTATCCAATCACCTGCTTCTTGTTGACCAACTCATCTTTCTTACTCCTCCCTAACTCCTGTTTTCCCACAATGGTTACATTTCTTTTCTGCTATGTAAACTCCTGATTTTAGTTGGTGAAAGAGATGGATTTAAGACTATCTCCCATCTCCTCAGCTGCAGCCTTCTTCCCTGGCAATACTCATTGTCCCAGGGATTGGCTTTGTGTGGTCAGTGACAGGACCTAAATGGAAACTCTGCCATTTTGGTAACATTACGTGTCTCATGCACCCCTTGAGCCAGGATTACCAACCTCACAGCCTTTCCAGAGTGGTCTCTGTGCTATTCCAGGGCCCAGTGACTTCTCACTAGCTGTAAGTTATCAGATCCCTTTGTTTGGAAGTCTGTTTATTCTTCTTCCTAAGTAATGACTCTGCTTTGAAGGCCAATTATTTTTCAACTCACATTTGTGAAAGCTGAATATTACAGAAGTGGAAATGAAAGAAGAAATCCCCAAAGTCAATTTTAATACACTCTATAACCAATCTATTACTGAAAAAAAATTTTAATTGCAGGAAGAACTACCCAAGGATGAAAGCTTAATTAAATTGTGATCTTGGAAGTCTAAGCTTTTTAATTAAAAAAATGAAACTGTGGAATAACATTCTCTCTAACACTCAAACATTTAGACTGTTAGCCAGGGTAAGGTGTGCGTAATGTGCAGTGTGAAGGGGCTATTTGAGATGCCTAATTCTTTTGCTTACTGCAAATCTGTCAAGTAAGTTAAAAACTGTGTGGGCTCCTGGGCTCCCCAAAGTAGAAGGTAATCAATATATTCAATGTAAAACCTAATTAGATTTAATAAGGATATTTGGTCAATTGAATAAAAACAAAACAGATTGTTTATTGAGAAAAATCTATCAACATGAGTTTTTGTATCACATAAATAGAACAGTCAATTGATTATTAGATATTTCCCATTGTTCTTATTGTGCAGCAGTCTCAGGGTAAATAGACAACTCAGGGGTTGGATTTGAACTCTGGAGTCATGAGAACAAGAGCACAGAATTAGTAGGTTTGACTGTATGACCTATAGCTAGTTACTTATATTCTAAGTCTTCTCCTAGGGTTGATGTGACAAATTAAACAAGGCAACAAGTAGCAAACACCTACTGTCATACCTAACACAAAGTGGGAACTTAAAAAATGATTTAGAGGCCTGGTGGGATGGCTCACACCTGTAACCCCAGCACTTTGGGAAGCTGAGGAGGGGGATCACTTGAGGTCAGGGGTTCCAGACCAGCTGAGCCAACATGGTGAAACCTCCTCTCTACTAACAACAAAAACCACATACACAAACAAACAAACAAAAAAACCTAACCAGATGTGGTGGTGGGTGCCTGTAACCCCACCTACTCAGCAGGCTGAGGCAGAAGACTCACTTGAAGCTGGGAGACAGAGGTTGCAGTGAGCAGAGATTGTGCCACTGCACTCCAGCCTGGGCAACAGAGGAGTCTCAAATACTTAAAAAAAAACAAAAAGAAAAAACCTTAGAAACATCTGCCACTCTGAGGAATGTAATACAAAATTAATTGCCATTTATGACCTTTGAAAGGATATCTTTTTTTTTTTTTTTTTGAGACAGAGTCTTGCTCTGTCACCCAGGCTGGAGTGCAATGGTGCTATCTCGGCTCACTGCAACCTTTGTTTCCCAGGTTCAAGCGATTCTCCTGCCTCAGTTTCCTGAGTAGCTGGGACTACAGGCACCCTTCACCACACCTGGCTAGTTTTGTGTTTTTAATAGAGATGGGGTTTCACCATATTGGCCAGGCTGGTCTTGAACTCCTGAACTTGTGATTTCCTCCCAAAGAGCTGGGATTATAGGCGTGAGCCACTGCGTCCAGCCTGGGGAAATCTTTTTTTTTTTTTTTAACCATAGAAACAACTTGGCTTGACACAAATTTAAAAAGTGATCACAAAGTTACTGTAAATGAATAAAAAATACCAATGTTCGCTAATTATCACCATTTTATATGAAGTTCTTCTAGAAAGAGTGTTTCTTGTATGAATAAGTTATTTTTCTTTCTTATAATGAAACCTCTGAGGTCTAGCCATACCATCAAAATGTTAAAATATTTTCATTCAGTTAAATTATGTAATGTGAAAATGAATGACGGCCAGGAGACTGATGGCCAGTGTAATTCTGGTGAGAAATTATGTTGCACACTTTGGTTTATTTAGTTAGAATTTGGGGGGGGGGTTATAAAAATAGTGTTACATAAAAACTAGCTGTATCTAACCTCATGTAGACTGCCATAAATGACTCTTGCAAATTCGACATTTTGAGCCAACTGTGACAAATCCCACCGAAGGCAATTTTACAGTAAGCCAGGGCTACCCCAGACCTGATGGGCATGTGTCGTTGTGGATGACTGAAGGCTCCAGATAGCTGACATAAAATAGCAAAACAATGAATACCTTATTTGAATTGGAATATTTTCTGACTGTATCATACATTTCTTTCTTTCTTTCTTTTTTTTTTTTTTTTGAGACAGAGTCTCCCGCTGTCACCCAGGCTGGAGTGCAAAGGCACCGTCTCAGCTCACTGCAACCTCCGCCTTCCGGATTCAAGTGATTCGGCCTCAGACTCCCGAGTAGCTGGGATTACAGTTGTGTGCTAACATGCCAGGCTAATTTTTTGTATCTTTAGTAGAGATGAGGTTTCACCATATTGGCCAGGCTGGTCTTGAACTCCTGACCTCTTGATCACCCCACCACAGCCTCCCAAAGTGCTGGGATTACAGATATGAAGTCATTCTGCCCAGCCTCTTTTCTATTCTGTTTTGTTTTGTTCTTGAGACAGGGTCTTGCTCTGTCACCTAGGCTAGGGTGCAGTGACTGAATCATAGCTCACTGCAGCTTCAACCTCCTGGGCTCAAGGGATCCTTACTCCCTCAGCCTCTCAGGTAGCTGGGACTACAGGCACACACCACCACACCCAACTGATTTTTTAATTTTAATTTTTTATTTTATTTGTGAAGACAGGGTCTCACTATGTTGCCCAGGCTGGTCTTGAACTCCTGGGCTCAAGCAATCCTCACACCTCAGCCTCCCAAAGTGCTGGGATTATAGGCATGAGCCACTGTGCCCAGCCTATAATTTTTAATTCTTAGATAGGTCATATATGGATTATAATGCAAAATTTTCTGGATGACTTATGATGTATTCTTTTTTGGCTGGGATGCCAAGGAATCAGACCTTGATCTTGGTATTTGAATTATTCCCATCATGTTACTCATGGGTTCACTTCTCTTCTTACAACCTGCCAAAAGCACAAGACATTAATTCCAATGACTTGTCACAGAGTATTGTTTTGGCAGGAATACTACCCAGGTCTGCAAATATGACAGCTAGAACAGGTCCATCACACACCACTTCTCTTCTTGCTGTTTATCCAGAGTCTATCATCTGGCTTCTGTGTTCATACAGTGTCCAACCAGAAAAAGAACTCAGGAGACTGTGGAGGAGGCATAAAGAACCATGGTCCTTGTCTTCACCAATTTCTTCAGGTCAGTTGAATATATTTTGCAAATGTAGAAGGATGTCCCTCAAAATGCCCAGGTTACATATTCATTGTTTAGCTTAGATGTATGATGCCATTTCTCCTCTAAGTGCTGGCAAGCTGGGTGTGGTGGTGGGGTCAGTATGTTAGAACTGGCCTTGGTTGCTGCCATTGCTACATTAACTTGCATCATAAATGAGCACGAAGGACAGATAAATGAAGCTACCTAAATTTTTAATGGGATAGGAAACTGTGGCTTGTGGGCCAAACCCAGCCTGCTGTCTGTTTCATATTGGCCACAAATTATGAATTATTTTTACATGGTTGAAAAAGATTAACATTTTGTGGCTGGGTGAGGTGGCTCATGCCTGTAATTTCAGCAATTTGGGAGGCTGAGGCGAGTGGATCACTTGAGGTCAGGAGTTTGAGACCAGCCTAGCCAACATGGTGAAATCTCATCGCTACTAAAAATACAAAAAAATTAGCTGTGTGTGGTGGCAAGAGCCTGGAGTCCCAGCTACCTGGGAGGCTGAGGCAGGAGAATTGCTTGAGCCCGGGAGGCAGAGGTTGCAGTGAGCTGAGCTTGTGCCACAGTACTCCAGCCTGGGTGACAAAGTGAGATTCTGTCTATAAAATAAGAACCACCATTTTCTGATGAGTGAAAATTACATGAAATTCAAGTTTCAGTATCCATAAATAAAGTTTTATTGGAACACAGACATGTCCATTCACTTATGTATCATTCACGGCTGCTTTCATATCATAACCTCAGAGTTGAGTGATTGTGACAGAGACCACATGGCTGGCCAGGCCTAAAAGGTTTACTCTTTGGCTTTTTACACAGAACGTTTTCTGACTTCTGATCTAGAAGAATAAATTTTCTTTGTTTTCTGCTTAGAAATTCCTGTTTTGGAATGAGAAGTAAGTCTATTTCCATGCTTATACAGGCCCATCCTGTCTTCACATCTCATGGTAGAAATACCAAGTATACTTGTATGTGTGAGTTTATGTATACAGGCACTAAGTATTTACAATACCTAAATTTATTTAAGCTGACCATCACATGTGATGATAATTATTAACATAAATTATTCTTGTGAAAGGATAATGTTTATTAAATTATGTCAAAAATTTTAGCAATACAATTTTTATAACCTTCCCCCTATTCCATCAAGGGCAACTACTTGTCTCCAGATGTTCAGAATTTGTTAAAACAGGAAAGAAAGAGGAAGAAAAGGCCAATGCTCACATGTTGGCTACCAATTTGGAACTTCTTTTATAAGTTCATAGGGAGACAATGGTCTTGAGAATGTTGAAGATTTTCTCAATTCCTTAAGCTCTCCTTTATATATTAAGAGCTATGCTTGTGTAGCTTTGGGTTTATTAAAAGTCATAGGTAGCAAGCCTGTAATCCCAGCACTTTGGGAGGCCGAGGTGGGTGGATCACTTGAGGTCAGGAGTTTGAGACCAGGTTGGCCAACATGGTGAAAACCTGTCTCTACTAAAAATACAAAATTAACCAAGCATGGTGGCATGCCCCTGTAGTCCCAGCTACTTGGGAGCCTGAGGCAGAAGAAACACTTGAACTCTGGAGACAGAGGTTGCAGTGAGCTGAGATCATGCTGCTGCACTCCAGCTTGAGCTACAGAAACACCATGTCAAAAAAAAAAAAATCATAAGAACTCAGTAAATGTGTCAGGGAAGTCCCTGACCCATGGGAAGAAAAGGGAAAGCCTGTCCCTGCTGGCCCCAGTGCAGTGTGTGGTAAAAGAAGGGGTACAAAGTTAAGAAGGAATTGGTGAGCCAAGTATATTCTGGTTACTTCTTTCCAAGTCCATGCGAGATGGGAGCGTGGCAGAAACTTCATGGCAAAATTAAAAGCAGAGGGCAGTTTGCCTTTCTCTATTTGGGCTCTTGCAGGGGTTGGGGGGTGTCAGCTCACGCCTGTAATCCCAGCACTTTAGGAGGCTGAGGTGGGTGGATCACTAGGTTAAAAGATCGAGACCATCCTGGCCAACATGGTAAAACTCCGTCTCTACTAAAAATATAAAAATTAGCTTGTCATGTGGAGCACACCTGTAGTCCCAGCTACTCAGGAGGCTGAGGCAGGAGTATTGCTTGAAACTGGGAGGAGGACGTTGCAGTGAGCCGAGACTGAACCACTGCATTCCAGCCTGGGCGACAGAGCAACGCTCCATCTGAAAAATAAATAAAAGAGATTGAGCTAGCACTTTGGAACCTGTCTAGGTTTGTGTGGATGTGGAGGGATGTGAAGGGTTCCTTAAGCTGTATGGGGAAGCACAGAAGATAGCTGATGGTGCTGGCTGGCGGCTTTGTCATGGTGTATTAGTATATTTTCATGCTGTTGATATAGACATACCCAAGAATGGGAAGAAAAATAGGTTTGATGGACTTACAGTTCCACGTGGCTGGGGAAGCCTTACAATCATAGCAGAAGGTGAAAGGTAGTCTCACTTGGCAGCAGACAAGAGAAGAAAGCTTGTGCAGGGAAACTCCCCTTTATAAAACCATCAGATCTGGTGAGACTTATTCATTATCAGGAGAATAGCATAGGAAAGACCCACCCCCATGATTCAATTACCTCCCACAGGGTCCCTCCCACAACATGTGGGAATTGTAAGAGTTACAATTAAATATGAGATTTGGGTGGAGACACAGCTAAATCATATCACATGGTGAGGATGATTTACCCTGTGGTCATTGACAAGCTAGACAGGGGTGCAGGGAGGATAGTGATATTCACAGCACCAGTGAGAGCAAGATTGGGGGCAGGCTGGGAAGGGAGGGTCATGGGCCCTTTCCAAGCCTTGAGAATGAATAAACCAAGTGCTTGCCAGCCACAGACTTCTTCAGTGGACTCCTCCTAGAAACCAGCTCCTGCACAGGCAACAGTGAGATCCAGAGAAGAGCAGGGGCAGTCAGACTCCCTTGCCCCCTCAGGGCGAGGTAAGCTATTTCTCTCCCCTACCCCTTATACTCAGGGGTGAAGATCAGGGTGCAAAGCAGACCTCATAAAGAGATGAGCTTCAAACTAACTGAATAAATCATCCAGAGAAGCAGTCTTAAACTGGAAGAGTCTGATACACTTTTAATTAACTACTTTAATTCCAGTCATGTGTCCAACCATCTCTCATATACTCAAATGTCTCGCAAGAAGGGACAAATCAGTAGTGGAAAAAAAAACTTTTTAAAGAACCTATGAATAATAACATTACATTTTTTGACACTTCTACTTTATTCAAATCTGTCATGCAGTTTGGTTCTAAGTAGTGACTTTCAAATGTTCTGAACAGGTCCCTCAGTAAAACATTTTATATCACTACCAAGAACATATGTTCTTACACATACGCCTGAAATAAAACATTGTGAAATCAAATATACCTTTAATTTGTTGTGTGATGTACGCTCTCTTTTCTAGTCTTCTCTACATTAGAAAAAAATGTCATTTATGTCCCATTAAATTGATTATTTAATCAGCAGCCATTTATTAAAGCTCTCCAGCCTGGGTGACAGAGTGAGACCCTTTTTAGTCTGAGGGGAAGGGTGTAGCACATAAACTAAAGAGTTACTGAGTCTCAGTCTTTGATGTGCTGAACTGGAATAGCATTGCAGACAGCTACAACTATGGTAGATACTTCAATTCCAATTCAAGTAGAGAAGCCAAGAAAGATGCTAAGAACAAGTTTTCTTTTTGCCTTTGATGACAAAAAGTACATTAAAGAAGTACAGGCTGGGCATGGTGGCTCACACCTGTAATACCAGCCCTCTAGGAGGCCGAGGCAGGTGGATCACGAGATCAATACCATCCTGGCTATCATGTTGAAACCCTGTCTCTACTAAAAATACAAGAAAATTAGCCAGGTGTGTACAAAAAAATTAGCACATGCCTTAATCCCAGCTACTCGGGAGGCTGAGGTGGGAGAATCGTTTGAACCCAGGAGGTGGAGGTTGCAGTGAACCGAGGCCATGCCACTGCACTCCAGCCTGGGCCACAGAGCAAGACTTCATCTAACGAAAAAACAAAATACAAAATGAGGGTGATTAAAGAGTGAGTGGTTTAACAAAATCAGAAGGTGGAACATATGAAGCAGAAAGAATCCTCAAAGTACAATTCTGATGATGGGATGAAGGGCATACCAGGTGTTCAGCGTTTTGTAGCATCATTTATAGAGAGCACTATTGACCCATTTGCTGTGGGAGGGTATCACGCTGAATTCATTTGCCACACTGCATATTTGATTGTATGTTTTACATCCAACATTTCTGGCTGATGTCCTTGAATAACTCACAGCAGGTGTTTGCAAGTCAGGGTCAAGTGTGCGTTCTGTACTCCTGATACAGAGGAAATGTAGTTGACCCACAGGAACGGAAATCAAGACCTTTGCCTTATTGGCCCTTTAAGTTACCAACAGAGCTAACCAAACCCAGACTACTTGAGAAGGAGAAAAATTAAAATAAAAGACACCTTTTGCAAGCAATTACATAACAGCTTTCAAAAAAAAAAAAGCTGCAAAAAGTGATTTACAAACTTTCAGGGTGACTTAAAAATTCTCAAAACATTCTGTTATGGCCGGTAAAGGTGAAAAGGTAAGTAAGAAGACAGAAACAAGACACGAACCCTCTATGTTTTCTTTCTCCTCCATAAAATCTTTCCCCCACCAAAAGAACACATGGCCGCTGAGCAGCAACTTACCATTTTTCCAGGGTCAGTTCACTTTTCGTGCTGCTCTAAACCCTGCTGAAAGCCAGCTCCCCAGGGAGCCGCAGGAATGGGGGCTGGCCTCTCTTAGTCTGCAGGCACTCAGAAGGAAATGCCCCTTGCCAAGAAAGGGGTGGTGTTAGGGGAGAATCCATCTACTGTCAAGGAAGTTTCAATTAAGTATGGATGCCAATTAATTTAATTTATATTTCTGCATGAAAAATGTCATTCTATTATACATGCACTGGAAGGATGCCAGGAGCCCATGTTAATAAATTATGTCTCTACTGACATAATATGGAATTGCAGACTAATCAGATACTTATTAAATGCCCACCTGTGCTTGGGGCTACACCTTGTAGAAATCCAGCTGAAATAAGGTCTGTCCAGTAAGGCTTGTCCTTACACTGTGATCATCTGACACCCACTTTTATCCTCCTCTTCTCCTAGCCTTGGGCATGTCTCAGGAGAACAACTGTAAAAATGAATAATCAACATTCAGTTGCTAGTGGTTATGAATGGGCATATTTAATGACTAAGGGAATGAATGAAGGGGAACTGTAAGTAATCTATTCAAGTTAATTGGGGAACAGGTCTACTCTGGTTAGCAGGAAACTTGCCGTGATTATTCGACTACAGATTCAAGTCAGCTGGTGGTAGGTAATAATAATAATACCTACTGGTTATTAAGTGCCAACTCTGTGCCACACTCCATGTTTTATTTTGCGTTCTTGCTATATATGTTATTTTGAATCCCTACAAGAATCCTTCAAGGTAAGGATGACTCCTTCCCACACCCCTCATTTTAGAGACACAAAAGCTGAAGTTCAGTACCGTCAAATGACCTTGGTCAAGGTCACGTGATTAGTAAGAGGCACACTCTCCTGTGCTGGCCGATTTCCACTTCGTCATACCTCTATTCTCTATGACAAGTGTCACCACTGTCTCCATGGGGGATGGGCTGGTGACTGCTCTATTCTGGCAGTGCTGACACACTGGACAGTTCTTGATGCACTACAGTTACAACTGAATCACCAGGAGGTGACTCTGTAATACCTGTTGCCCAGGAATTCATCCTGTTCTCCTCTGCTACAGTTCTGTATAGTTGTGAAACGGATGTCACTCAGTTGCAACAAGTTCTCAAATTGTCATGCATTGTTTGCAGCCAGTTATTTATTCAATATTTACTAAGCACCCACTATGTGCTATGTCCTAGGATACAATAAAGAAAAAGGAGTTCAGACTAACGGGGAAGACAGATGCCCTAACACAAAATTATAATGTATGTGGTTTAATACTAAGGAAAAATACTAAAGTTTAATTGCTAAGGAAAAATGTTCCTTTTGTTATTTATTCAATCAATCCCTTATTCCCTCTATGATCACTTACGTAGTCTCTGTGATATACTGGACAGCAGGCCCGTTCTCACATTTTCAAGCCAGGGCAGGAAAAGACATGAAAGCCACCAGCCTGAGTCTGTTTCCATTATTTCCTCTTTTTTCCCATATCTGACTTCATCTTGCACTGCAAGGGGCTTCCCATATACGTGTCTGGGCATCCCAGCCTATGTGTACACATTTTGAAACACCTCCTGTTAGAATCTCTTAAAATCAGGAAGAGGCTTCTGTGCACCCTAGAAGCAACTTTTGGCCTCTTTGAGTAAGGAGTGCTGGGATCCAGGATCCAGATAGTATTACAAAAGGGAGGGAATGGGCTTTGGGTGGGCAGGGCCCTCTGGCTCTATTCACTCCTCCTGTGGCTGCAGACAAGGGCAGAGGAAGGCCAGAGGGTCTCAGAGTTTGGTCCTCAAAGCAGCCACTTGGCATCACCTGGAAACTCATTAGAAATGCAGAATCACAGGCCCCACTGCAGACTTTGTGAGTCAAGTTGGCATTATTTTTTTATTTTTGCTTTTTTTGAGATGGAGTCTCACTCTGTCACCCAGGCTGCAGTGCAGTGGCTCGATCTCAGCTCACTGCAACCTCTGCCTCCTGGGTACAAGCAATTCTGCCTCAGCCTCCCGAGTAGCTGGGACTACGGGTGCGAGCCACCACGCCCGGCTAATTCTGTATTTTTAGTAGAGACGAGGTCTCACCATGTGGGCCAGGCTGGTCTCGAACTCCTGACTGCAAGTGATCCACCTGCCTTGGCCTCCAAAAGTGCTGGGATTATAGGTGTGAGCAACTGCACTTGTCCAGTTCCGCATTTTAACAAGATTTTCAGGTACTTCATGGCCTTTTGAGAAACACTGCTCTAAGGACTCTAGCTCTCCTTTTGGTACCTGAAGAAACTGAGGCTGCCTGAAGCCCAGGGCAGAAGGAGGGGCCTGACCCGGGGACAGGTTGCCCAGGTTGCCCAGGTTTGAGAGTGTCCTTCTGGGCACTTACTGTTCTCCAGGGTAAACATGCGCGCCACAGCAGATTTCAGAAAAAACATATTTTGAGTAACTCAGATCACGAGAGGCCTGGAGTAAGAGATTTACAGCAAGCGATCCAAGGAGGAGAATCCCATGAAGTCATGGGCAAAGTAACGAAAGGAAAATTAAGGTACTTTTTCTAAATTAAAGGAAAGTGATAAGAAGTCACCCCACAAGCGAACTTGAGGGAGGGTTGAGGAACTCTTTTGTTTTTTGTTTTGTTTCTGAGTCCAGTGCAAATGAACTGGAGTAGACTTTCATAGTCCAGTGAATTGCCCTTGTTTTGTTTTGTTTTCTGTGTTCCTTTAGCCTTCCCCCTTTTCCCTCAGTGTATTTAGTTCCCACATCTTTCTGATCCACGTGGCCTTTCACCCCACTGCTTTTGGTTTCCTCAGATCATTTACTCTGCTCCAAAGAACATAAAAAAGAGAAGTTGGTGGGGCGTGGTGGCTCATGCCTGTAATTCCAGCACTTTGGGAAGCTGAGGAGGGCTGATCACGAGGTCAGGAGTTTGAGACCAGCGTGACCAATATGGTGAAACCCCTTCTCTACTAAAAATATAAAAAAAATTAGCCAGGCATGGTGGTGCATGCCTGTAATTACAGCTACTCAGGAGGCTGAGGCAGTAGAATCACTTTAACCCAGGAGGCAGAGGTTGCAGTAAGCTGAGATCATGCCACTACACTGCAGCCTGGATGACAGATTGAGACTCCTTCTCAAAAAGAAGAAGAAGAAGAAAAGAAGAAGAAGAGGAGGAGGAGGAGGAGGAAGAAGAAGGAGGTCATCAAGAAGTCAACAGAACCTTTTATTTTTTGAGACGGGGCCTTGCTATTCACCCAAGCTGGAGTGCGGTGGTGCCACTGCTGCTCACTGCAGCTTCCACCTCTTTGGCTGAAGCGATCCTACCACTTCAGCTGCCTGAGTAGCTAACTGGGCCTACAGACACGTGCCATCACGCCCAGCTAATTATATTTTTATTTGTAGAGATAGGGTCTCACCATGTTGCCCAGGCTGGTCTCAAACTCCTGAGCTCAAGCGATCCTCCCTCCTTGCCCTCCCAAAGTGCCAGAATTACAGGCATGAGCCACCATGTGTGGTAAGCACAAAGTTTAAAAATATGGTCCATGATGCGAGTGGATCACCTGAGGTCAGGAGTTCAAGACCAGTCTGGCCAACATGGTGAAACCCCATCTCTACTAAAAATACAAAATTTAGCTGGGTGTGGTGGCGGGTGCCTGTAGTGCCAGCTACTCAGAAGGCTGAGACAGGAGAATTGCTTGAACCCGGGAGGTGGAGGCTGCAGTAAGCCAAGATCACACCACTGCACTCTAGCCTGAAGACAGAGTAAGACCGTTTCTAAAAAAAAAAAAAAAAGAAAAAAACAAAAGTCCAACGCTTATTTCCTGCTGCCACTGATTTCTATCATTTTTTTTAAAAAAATTACTGTAATTTACATTCATACATAAAAGTAGAGTTGCATTTCGATCTTACAAGCTCCCGTTAGCCAGCTACAGTTGTAGCCAGCTACAGTATCAACATGTGGCCAGTTGTGTTTCAGTTTTGCTTAGCTCATCTTCTCATCTCTATCGCTCACCTATCCTTTCTTTTTTCCTCTTTTCTTTCCCTTTCTTTCTTCTCTTTCTTTCTTTTTTGCTGGCGTTTTTTAAAGCGTATTCCAGACATCATGTCATTTAAGTCACTTCCTGCAGAGTTTCCTTGAGGCAGGGCTACAAGATAATGTAGGCTGGTGAAATGATCTCTTATGATTATGTTCCTCACCAAAATACGGAATTTGTGGTATTAAGAAACAATAAAGAATTTCTAAAACTTTTTCATAATACCCCAGATATTTCAGACTTTATTTCATGGCCTTTTGAGAAACTTTATTTTCAGCGGGGGTCCGTGAGAACTTTATTATCTCCCTTTACTATTAAAATAGTAACAGAATAACAGAAACTTTGACTGTTTATTACTCTAAAAAGAGGTGAATATTTTCTTTCTGTTGGTGAAGAGCATTTTCAGGGCATCACTTTTGAAGTTAAAATTTGACAATGGAAAGTTTGCAGAGATCTTCTATGACAAGAAACCAAACATATCATTGTCCCCAGCTCTAAACCCTCCCCCAGGCAATCTCCTGGAGTTGATTGTTGTAATGGTTTTAGAAAGGCACTTAGGACCAGGACTTAAATCTGAAGCATGGTACACAGTTGTTTAATGTTCGCATAAGTCAGATCTATGAAGGATCAAGTAATTTGGAAGTTTAGTTACTTTCCACTAGTAAATATCATCCAACGAAATTTGGGTAAAATGACCTCTAAATAAGTCAAGTAGACAGGAGCTTTGAAAGAGGGAATTAATTATAGCTGGTGTCTTAAGGAGAAAGAATCCCACAGTGGCATGCAGAATGTAATTAACGGGAGGTAAGTGCCAACAAATCACTCTTTAAAATATTAATGCTATCAAAGAACAGCTGGATAATGAGAGAAACTTGACCCCTGGGGGACTAGCAAAGGTTGCTGCTGCAGCAGAACTTTATGCAGTCATGACGTAATGAAATTCCTCTGAATTTTAACAAAAACTAATATTGAGAGGTGTGGTTCTGGGAAAGTTATTAGCAGTAAACATGTCATAATTTTTATCATCTTATTATAATCATTATATCTCATTTTGCTGTGGTTGTAAGTGATATTTTCCTCTAATTGCTCAGGATATATACAATCCAAACAACACTCATAAAAAACAACTAGATTGTTTTAAAAAAGTTTAAGCCTGGCAAGAACATTTTTTTTGTAAATAAAAAACCTAATATCTAAGAAATTTCTGCAAAGCAATTTCCCATATGTTTAAATTATTTAACTAAACCAAGAAAAAAAAAAACTTGTTTCAGTGTTTGTTATTGAAAGCGCCAACTTAATTTGGTTTTACTTCATAGCTTAGTATTGTCCTAAGAAATATGTATTTCTAAGAGAGCAATAAAGTTAAATATTTACACAGTCCCACTTACCATGTGAAATGTTGGGGCATGTATTTACAACAGCCTCATAACCAAATGCTTATCCCAATACTTAAAATTAGAAATCAGAAGTAATTATTTACTTGGAGTACAGTTTAACTTAGATTTAATAAAAGAGAAATCGTTTTAATACGAGATTTAAAAAAAAGTTTCTCCGAAATGGACTAGGACCATCAGGAGGCTGCGGGCGTGATCAATGCGTTTGACCGCTCACCATGTATAGCTGCCGCTGAGAACACTTTGTTCCTTTTGTTTAACTCAACTTGCCGACATCTAACTCAGGGACACGGGTATGCAGCCTGTTTGACAAATAAGCCGAGATACGCCGAACATATTCACACATACTAATAGACGGTGACTGGAAGTTCAGGATGCAGTCAAAATAAATGCTTGCGTTTGGCCCAGGTTTCACATAACACCAGTTTCATAAGGCACTTACGCCGCTAACGGAGCAGTGCCCCTGAAAATAGCCCACAGGGGACACATCATTTAAATAAATGTGTTTCTTTCCCTGAACAGAAGTTTCAGTTCTGCTCAATTATCATTAATTTTGCTCCTTTATTTCCTTTGCGAGCGTAAACGGAGAAGTCGTGCTCTTTGAGGTTTTGCGAGCTGGCCTTGGCTGGCAGAGGTGACCGGCGATCCTTCACCTAGAGGAGAGATTGCAAGTGTGTGTGTGCTTGTGAAAATGTGTCGTTCCTCCCAGAAAAAGTGGAAACGTAGGTGTAAAGCTCAGCGCACACGTTGGCGACACCTAAAAACCACGTTCTCGGTCCTGAACCTTTAGAAGCGGTGTCCCAGGAACGAGTCTGAGTCTGTGGAACAGGGCACAGATGATTCGACTAACTTCAGTAACTGCACCGTGTTCGCGCATTAAATCCATTGAAAAGTAAAACCAACGTCTCCACTAGCGCGCCCACGCGCGTGGATAACGCTGGAATCTGGCAGCCCTCGCCGTCACTCTGCAGAGTTTTCCCCGCCGTGAGAGGGTTGGGGTGTGCGGGTAGGGGGAGGGTTTGATATCCTCAGGTTGAGAGTCAAGTCCTAGGGGAGCGGCAGGGGCGGGGGTGGCCGGGGAGAGGCGGAGGATGGCGCGCGAACCTGAAAGCGCAGAGGACTCGCGGCCCGCTGCTCACCCGCTGTGATTAGCTCCCGCGGCGCGACCCGGGAGGGCGGACTCTTTCTTAACCCTCATTGTCTCCTCCTCCCTCTTCCTTTTTAAAGGACGCCTTGCGGGCAGAGCTGTCAGCAACCGGGCGGTCCTGTGTACTTGGCCGCGGAGGAGTTGACTCCTGCTCCTGTGACAGATAGGGGCGGGGGCTGAGCGGCTTGTCCCGGGTACTAGCACGTGGGGGAACAAATTCTTTTCTTCCGGCTCCTCTCGGGACCGGGCGATCGCCACAAGTTGGGACTTGTGCGGCGCTGGAGTTGGCAGCCCGGGGCGCGAGGGCTCCCTTGAGGAGTGGGGAGGGAGGTGGCCAGGAGGTTGGCGCGCCCCTCGCGAGGGGAGCGCTATGAGCCGGGCAAAGGGAGACAGCGACTGCCCCACCAACAGCCTCGGCTGGCGCCTCCCGCCGGCCCTCGCCAACTCGCCCCGCGCACCATGCTGACTCCCGGGCTGCGGAACTCGTAGTGCAGCCCCTGTCGGCTCCCCGGCCCCTGCTATCCCACGCAGGGCTGGCTTCGGCCGCCGGGGCCAGTCGCTTGCTACGCGTCCCTGGGGAGGCGGAATCGCCGTGCTCCCGGAGCCGGGTCTCAACCCCTTCGCTCTCCATCTGCGTCCTCCTCCCTGCCGCCCAGGGCGCCCAGTGGCGATGGGGGCGCTGCTGGCGCTTTGCCTTCTCGGCTGGCTGCGCTGGGGCCCGGTGGGATCCCAGCAGTCCGGAGAGTACTGCCACGGCTGGGTGGACGTGCAGGGCAACTACCACGAGGGCTTCCAGTGCCCGGAGGACTTCGACACTCTGGACGCTACCATCTGCTGCGGCTCCTGCGCTCTCCGCTACTGTTGCGCCGCGGCCGACGCCAGGGTGGAGCAGGGCGGCTGCACCAACGACCGCGGCGAGCTGGAGCACCCAGGCATCACCGCGCGTAAGTGCGGGGCCCTAGGGGACAGATCCCCAGCCGCCTAACGGCAGCCGCTGCCTGTGTGTGCGGGAAGGTCTGTGAGCCAAGGGGACGCGGCCGAGTGGGGAGAATCAAGGGAGTAGTGGGTGGTCGAGTTTCAGCTCACGGTCCTCTATTCATTTGCAGTCCCGCTTCCTGCCACTTGCGGTCTCTGCGGGTCGGCCCCAGAGAAAGTTTGCCAGGGACAGTGAGGAGCGCGGGGCTTGTGCCTGGTGGGCTGGGGGGAAACAGCTGGAGCTCCTGGGAGAAGGGTCGTGCGGGTAGAGTCAGGGTAGACTTGGGTTTTAGGAGGCGGCGAGGGTGTCTAATTATGGGCTTTTGTCACTTTGGGAGCTTCGGGAAGTGAAGTGTCGAAGGCAGGGAAACGCGACTCTTGTCGAGCGCTCATCTGCAGCCCTTCAGGGCTAAGAAACCCCAGTCACGTTTTTTTATTGTTGTTCTGTGATAGCGTTTCTAAGCCACTACCTCGTTCTGCAGACTTCCTTTCAATTCTCTGCATCGAATTACCCTCTCCGGCCCACCCCCTATTGTCACGCCTTTCAGAAATGCCCAGGTCTTCGGGGTGGAGATTTAGAAACAGGGGTCGAAGGGGCTTCCCCGCCTCCTATTCTCACATCGGAAAACACGGGTCAAATTTCCGCTCATTTCAGAGCGGAATAAATCACGACCTCAACAGAGGAAATTTACACCTTGAAAAAAAGTTTTCCACCTGAATCGGAACATCAGGGAAACCCTTTAGAGCTTGAGGCGAGGGTTTTATGGCGGAGGAAACCGGAGAAGCGGGCGGAGCTGAGAGCGAGTGACACCCCAGGACTCCAGAGCCGAGGTCTGGAGCCAGCAACAGAAGGTTGCGGGAAAGGGAGGCTGGAGAGATCATTAAGGGTGCTCCAACGACCCCTCCCTGCAAGCTGATGACCCAAAGGATAGGGGAATCTGCCCTTCGTTAGTGCTCCACTAGAGGGTGAATACTGGGGGTCAACATTTCCAGTCTAGAGGATTCGGGAGGTACTTTCTGGAGAGAAGATGCTCAGTTGAAAGTAGGGAAACATAGGCCGTCCTGGCTTGTTAGAAAAACACAGACTTTTCCCCACGGCTGCCCTCTGGGAGTAAGCTCAATCGCCCAGTCTGCAGCAGGGGCTCCCCCCGGGGTCCCTAGTGGGGTCTGATGCCAGGAGGGCAGCCGAGGAGAGAGGCAGTCTCCACACTCACTGAGTCTGGGATCAGGCAAACCCTGGTGGACCTTGGCTCTTTCACTTGCCGGTGGACTAACTTGGGCCAGTTATGTAACTGCTCTGGACCTCTTCTCAGTTCTAAAGTGGGCATGTTGCTCTCAAAGGAGGTAAGTTGTTGGTTATGTGAGAGTGTATGAACGCTGAAGCTCAGGGCTTAGTAACTAGTAGTTACTCACCTTTGCCTTGCTTTGCACACTGGTGCTAGTAAACAGGGGAGAACCCGAGGGACACAGAAGAGCTTATGCCTGGGAGCCCACAAATAGTTGATAGTTAACTGTACCTCACTGGTCGTGTCTGTGGGAATGCACACACTTCTCTGATGTATTTCCACATGTGGAAAACGGAGCTTATCATGCCCATCTCACAGGGTCTCCATGAGACTTTAATCGGATAATGAATAAGAGCGAGTCAGGCACACAGTAGGGGCTTAGTCAATGCAGGTTTTCTTCCTTCTCCCTGTAAGCTGTGTCTGTCGCAGCTCTATTAGTGGAGATACCTGGAGAATTGCCCAAGGGGATGCCTCTGGGCTGGGGAATTCTGTCTGCCTTATAGATAGGGAAGGAAATTAGAGTTTGCTCTGTCTGAGGGATGCTTTTATAGAAAGTCTGGGCTGTGGACACCAAGAATTGCATCATGATCGATATTTAAAGTTGTCTGACTTCCCAGACTTGAATGGGAATTCAGAGGCATGGCAGCTGGAGTGGGTATTCCAAATCTTTTCTGGAAAGAGGCAGCCAGAGCTGGCAATTTGTGGTATGGTAGGAGACATAGTAGTTGGGGCCCTCTATGAATTTCTTCATACTGTTCCTTCTAGAGTCTCATAAAATCATGGGTCTGTGTGTGGAGGGGGGTCTCATTTAACAGGCTTGGTTCTCTTTGCTCTTGGATGGGAGATGGATTGCCAGCCTAAGGGAGGGGTCAAATCTCTAACTGCCCCACTGTGATCAAACTACTAAAATCTGCATTTAAACCCAGAATTATTGTAACCTCTAAAACTCACCCTTTCCCTCCAGTGCCTGAACAGGAGAAACAGATTCTGTTTTTTTCTGACTTCCAGATGTGCAATATGACGGTTAATTGCTAACAGAGGTTACGGTATCAGTTTGCTTCCTCCCTGCTAGGCGTAGCGAGAATATTCCATCATCACAGTTTGCATTGCATTTTGGAGGTTACCATTAACAAGCTCTGAAAAGTTGAGCTGACAACAATGATAATACTGAGTCTCCCACCTCTCAACCCTCAGCTGCCCAAGCAGAGCTCAGAGTTTGGGAGATCCTCATCGGAGCGTCTGTTTATGTCTGTTTTTGCCTTTTAGAGCCTGTCTACGTCCCCTTTCTCATCGTCGGCTCCATCTTCATTGCGTTCATCATCCTGGGCTCTGTAGTGGCTATTTATTGTTGCACCTGTTTGAGACCCAAAGAGCCCTCACAGCAGCCAATCCGCTTCTCGCTCCGAAGCTATCAGACAGAGACCCTGCCCATGATCCTGACCTCCACCAGCCCCAGGGCACCCTCCCGGCAGTCCAGCACTGCCACGAGCTCCAGCTCCACAGGTGGCTCCATCCGCAGGTTCTCCTTTGCCAGGGCTGAGCCAGGTTGCCTGGTGCCCTCATCGCCCCCGCCATACACCACGAACCACTCCATCCACCTGGCTCAGCCATCCGGTTTCCTGGTGTCACCCCAGTATTTCACTTACCCCCTCCAGCAGGAGCCCCCGCTGCCTGGGAAGAGCTGTCCAGACTTCAGCTCCAGTTGATGCGCTTAGGCCATGAATCCACAACTCAGTCAAATGGCAGATAGGTGGAGCCCTACTGCCATTGCTACAGCAATTCTGAGAAAATTTCCCTTGTAACTGATCAATGTCATGGGGGAGCATGCTAGGAAAACACAGCACCTTCTAATTTGAAAGTTCCTGGCTCAAATCACAGAATGGCTGAACTAGAGTACTGTTTTCTGGTTTTGCAAACATGTAATCACTACATTTCAATTTATGCTGCTTTTATTCAAAATATGCAGCAGTTTGATTTTAAAGTTGCAAGTTGGCTGAAACTTTTTCTGGACATTCAGCTATACTTCTTTGAAAGGTCTACGTGTTTCTTTTTCATATAAGTTGTTCATTGAGTTATGAACAAATATATACATAAATAAGCAAAGAAAAATGCCTAGTTGTAATTATTGAAGGTTCACTTAAAAATTTAACTATTAGGTAAACTTAAGGGGCAGTGAATAATTTGTTTATGATTTCAGGAGTAACTTAACCATGAATAACACTAGCATATGAGAACATTTACTTTTTAAATAAATAACTAAGTTATATTTAAAATACGTGTTTTTCCCCCAAAATACAAAGTTTCAATAACCACGAGTTTAAAGTTTTAAATATATACTCATTCATTGTAACACAGATTCTATGTAAAATCATTTCCCCCACTCACTGAAGGGAGTATTTATTGCAGACTTTTTGTTTAGCAACATTTAATGTTTCAATGAAAGTTGGACAGTTGGGGCTTAAAACATTTATTTGTGGCTGGGCATGGTGGCTCCGGCCTATAATCCTAGCACTTTGGGAGGCCAAGGCAAGCAGATCACCTGAGTTCGGGAGTTCGAGACCAGCTTGACCAACATGGTGAAACCCTGTCTCTACTAAAAATACAAAATTAGCTGGACATGGTGGTGCATGCCCACAATCCCAGCTACTTGGGAGGCTGAGGCAGAAGAATTGCTTGAACCTGGGAGGTGGAGGTTGCAGTGAGCCGAGATTGCACCATTGCACTCCAGCCTGGGCAACAAGAGTGAAACTCCATCTCAAAAAAAAATGTGTTTGTAAAATGAGCTATGTACATATGTAAATATTTTAATTTAATGTATTTACCACATTGAATGTACTAATTATTTAGTAATCATACTGTAATTTTTATGTTAATAATAACTGTGGAGTTCAAAGTCTAGCTATTGGTATAATCATCTAATATTATATATCTCCAGTGCCACTGATTTTTATGTCTGATGACTATATATTTGGGCATATATCTTATTGGGTTAGAATAAATAAAATGTTTCCATGAACTCTATTGAAATTTTAAAGTGCTTTATTTTATCTCTTTAATGATGTTTTTGCTACTCAATAAAAGGAAATGTCTTTAACACATACTTCATATTTTAAAATTAAAAAAATTCTGTATCAGGGCTCTTGAAAGCAGCAAAGGAAGTGAATTTTTATAGAGGTCTCAGTCTGCAGTCCTCTGATGTGTTATCTGGCCTGTAGAGAATTCATCATTGGGACATTTCTCATAAGAATCTGGATTTCTGGCTTCTGATGACATAGAGGACGTGGCACCAGGAGTCCTGCACTGCCTTGGGGTCAGGTCACTCTTCTTCAGACAGGACACCTGCCATATGCCAGCCTCCTGCCTGGTCTCCCCACTTGGCCCATCTATTTCTGCTATGTTACCTACCTGGCCCCTGCAGGTGTGGTTTGAAAGTCCAGATTTATAGGAATTCATACGTCACTCTCAATTTTCAAACACAACTAGTTAGAGGTGGAATTCTGTCCTAAGAAAGTTGTTTGGCCTCGTCTCTTCGTTTCTAGTTAAGGAAACAAATTCAAAGATATGCCTTTGCTCAGTCTAAAGGCAGAAGGGCTCTGACTTCTAGGTTCCTGTTTTTACCTGTATCTAATAGGCCTGACTTCCAATTATCCCAAATTATTCAAAATAATTAAGGAAAGAAACAGCTGCATGTAAAAGGATAAACATTTATACATATGCTCTTGGGCACACTCCTGTACCATTAGACTGGTTTTATGTTTGCTGTATATTGCTCCTTATAATGGTTTTAAGGTAACTTTATTTAAGCTCTTATTATGAGCCAAGCACTAACTATAAATATGTACTAACTTATTTTATGCTCTGAACAACCCAAACAGAAAAGGATTATAATTCCTATTTTACAGATTTGAAAACTGAGGCACAAAGGAGTGAGGCAACTTGCCCAAGGTCCTGCAGCTAGTTTGTACTGGAGTTGATAGGCATAAACAAACAGATTCAAACTGCTTTGAGATTTTGATGGTTCTGTGCACAAAATTCACTGGAGATTTTAGGAGCATAAACCTAAACTTCAAAGGCAGTGATTCTCAGCTGCGTTGGACCCCAAAATGAGCTCTCCTTAGAACAAATATTTTGTGACTTTCTTTTATCAGTCCTAAAATGAGATTTATAGATAACTCACTACACATACAATTTTAAAAAAATCAATACAATGCCCCAGTGATATACAGAAAGAAACAAGAAAGGGAAGCAACTGTTTCTAAATGTAAAGGCTTGGGCAGACTTAAAAAATACTCAGATGCTAACCCTTTATTCAAAACCACCATGATGTGACAGCTTCAAATCCAGACATACGCAGTTGGTCAGACTAGCAACTCAAACACAGTTGCACTGATGCTGTTAATGTGATTTTTCCCAGCAAAGTTTGATCATCCCTGGATTTGCACAGTGACTGTATATCTGAAGAATTCAGTGTACAGTGGGGCAGTGCAAAAAATATAGGTAATATGGGATTATTTTTCACCAGTAGGAATGGTGGACATTCCAAAGTCATGCCGATATACATCTATCAAGTCTTTGTTGTGCAGGCTCCCCCTTGCATAGTAGGGTGTTTGTTACAACTGAGTCCCCCTCAGTGAATGCCAGTAGCACATCCACTTCTACCCCAACTCTCTAATGCCAAAGATTCCCCCACACAATCCCATGATGTCCCCTAGGGGGTGGAACTGTCCCCACTAAATACCATCTACTTGTCAGATTTCTCTAGTAGCTGTACTTTTATTTGTCATCCGTTTGAAGATCAGTTTATGTCCATTAGACAAATTAACACTAAAGAATTCACAGAGAGTTCACACCTGCAAATTTCTTATCCTGAGCAGGATGCCCCAGTCAATTTAACTGGCCATAAACTGGTTAAAATTAGAGAGATGTTGTGTACATCATTGCAACATGACATTCAGTGACATTAGATCAAATCATATCACTAAGTAATTGGTGTACATGCCTTTGACCTTCCCTCTGGAAGCAGTGTAGTTGATATTATTATTCACAATTTTAGGTAAAAAGCCCATCCTGTGATAGATTTCTAGGTGTTATCCCATTCAACAGTTCTTTGCTGAACACCACTTATGGGTCAGGTCCTGGGTGAGATGAATAGAAGGTGAATAAAATGCACTTCCAACTCAAGGAGCCACTATCTACCATAGGCTCCAGCATGATGACAAAGACAAATACTTGTGATAAAACGTTATAGATGCTTTGTAAAAGAAGCATGTTATTGTTTTGTGCTCTCTATGGTAACTGATTATAGGGGACTGCAGGATAACCTGGCAGCACTTACAAAGGACACTGTTCATTTAGAAGGTATTGACATTGGACCTGAGCCTTGAGAGACACAGAATTTGAATGAAGACAGGGCAGAGGAAGAAAGAAAGGGAGGCTGGATATAAGGGAAAAAAATATATCAGGCAGAGTAAAGAATTCATAGAGAGACACAGAAGCACCCACCCATGAGCCTGAAAGAACAAGGAACATTTAAGTATCCAGAAGCAGAGCGAGGCTGGAGAGAAAAGCAGGGGCAGATAGATCTTGAACACCATGGCATTTGAATAGATGTCAAATGCAAGAGGGAGTCTGGAAGGATTTTACAGGGGAGGGTGACGGGATCATATCTTCATTTTAGAAAGATTAGGCTGCAAAAGTCAATGCAATCTCTTGGAATTTTGAAGAGCTGCTCACCACAATCTGCTAAGCCACCAAAGTACAGCGGAAACTGGTCTGCTTTTGTTACTTTCAGAAAGAATTTGAATCCAACATCCTCATATCACAATAATTGTGATAAATAGAAGTTCTGCATTTTGAAAGGTCATTATGCCAATAATGGATAACATTTATTAAGCACTATGTATGTTCCAGTGCTTTACGAATTGTATCAGTGAATCTTCACAACCCTGAAGAAGGGACTATCATCATGCCTATCCTGCGATGAAGAAATCAAGGTGAGAAGTTTTGTGCCCAGGGTTGGACAATGACAATACCATAGGGGACAGATTTGAACTCAGGTGGTCTACTTTTAAATTCTACATTCTTTGTAGAAGGAGGTCTAATTTTGTCAGGAAAGAAAAAAATATCCAACGTCCTTTTCAGAAAATCTATTGGGGAAAAGTCATCAGTTACATCATATTGTACATATTCTATTGCTATCAGGGAATTGTAATAGTCAAGGAGAGCTTATGCTGCATTATGAGAATGTTGAATAAAATGAAGCATGAATAAAAACACTAGATGATAAACATTTTTCCCTTTACACATGAGAAATGAGATTCCAGAGGGTGACTGAGCATGGATTTTGAAGCTATAGTGCCAGGGTTAGTTTTCTGGTTCTGTCACTTAAACGCGGAGTGACTTTGGGCCACTTATGTTCACTGTGTCTCAGTTTTCTCATTTGGAAAACAGAAATATTAGCTACCTTATTGTTGATCGTTGTCTTGACAAGAAGTTATAGACACTCTCAGGTCACTTGCATTCTACTGGGCAAAAAGCTGTGTAGTAAGGATAAATGACAGAAAGCAGATGAAATACTCTAGAATAAAAATGAAAGGCTATGTACTGTGGGAGGGCAGATGCCACTGCTGATTAGGGGTAGGGAACAGAGAAAATGGTCCTACAGTTTTATCGACTAAGTCCTAGATAACCCACAGCCTCCTTTGGTATTTGGCCAACTTCCTGCTATTGCCTGGAGTAGGGAATCCTCTCATCCTGTTGGGTACTCATGGTCTGTACATTTCTTTCATCATCTGCTTTAGAGAGCACATTTATAGATAGGTGTGGTGGCGGGTGCCTGCAATCCCAGCTACTCATGAGGCTAGGCAGAAGAATTGCTTGAACCTGGGAAGCAGAGGTTGCGGTGAGTCGAGATCGCGCCATTGCACTCCAGCCTGGGTGCCGCAGTGAGACTTCATCTCAGAACAAAACAAAAAAACCAAACTGTTCCTTGGAGACAAACTTATTCTAAAATACATGTGCTTTTCTAAACAAAAAGACACAAGCACATCTGACATAGTAAATTTGCTTTAGTTATGTTCCAAAGTGAACAGATTGTACACTTGTCCAAACGGATAGATTATTCCTTATTTTCCCCACATGTTTTATTTGTTACTATTAGCTACTCCTCATGGAGAATTTACTAATTGACTTGAATCCATAGGAAATTTTCTCTCTTAAATGAGATAACCAAAAAAATTCCTGAAAGTAGATATAGTCACAACTAGGAATTTGACAAATTTCACTGGGTTAGGATCATTTTACCTTTGCATAATGTAAAACATTTATTTAGTATATCTTCAGGAAAACTAAGAATTTACAGGCATGTTAAACTATTAAGGGAACAAACTTAACATATTTTTACATTCACATAGTTATTTTAAAATTGTAATTAAACAGTAGTTAATGAAATTATTTGGACAGGAAATCCTTATTTAAATTGCTAGCTACAGTTTGTACTTGAAAGTAATAAAAACTGAATGGCAAGAGGTATTTCATATTTTCCAACATATTTTATTAGCCTACATGTGTAATTATCCAGGTTAAGAAGATCTTTCTTCATTAAAGTGAGGTAGTTCTGTGTTACTGAAATGGAAGCTTTAGGTTAGAGATGCCTTACACATACAAAAAAAATTTAAATGGGGATGACATATTGGATTTATGGAAATGTATCTCTAGTTTGCTTTTTGCTTGTGGTAGTATTAGAAGACATCTTAAACTACAGGTCAGTGGAAACACAGTGCTTATTTTATGGAGAATGGAGTTAAATGTGAAAATTTGATACAATTCAGAGGTAACATATCCATAACTGTTTTGCATGGAGGTCCCCTCCCAATTGTCCTAGTGAAGACTGTGGGAGAGGACATGGGACTCCAGGCAGCTAAGCACAGGCAGCCTCAGTCTAATAAAATCAGATGCTCCTCAAATTGCCTCTCCAGGCCCTCTTTGAGAACTAATCCTATTCTAGCAATTTGCCTAATTGTATCTTTGGTTGTTTCTCTTTTACACTTGTTTTTGCTGAAGTGATTGTTTTCATTTCTGATGCTGTCTGTACTTTAGTCTCATATGCTCATTTTATTATTTTCTGGTTACTTCCTTCAAATGTTATTGGCTAAACTTGACCACTTTCTCATGAACTTAAAACAATTCAGTTGGTTTGAAAACATAATTCATCCAACGTAAAAGGTTGAAACCAGGAATTAGTAATTGCAAGCCAATTTAAATACGTAACAGGAACAATCCCAGGAGGCTTTACATACTGAGGCTTTACAAAATACAGTAATTTTATTAAAAAATTGTTATTTAATTATAAAAACTACCAATTTTACCAAACTAGAATTAATATACTCCATTTCATGTTTGATTTAGCTGGATTAAAATGAAGGGATATTTTATGAATCACTGGGGTTGTAAACAAAATGTTTAAAAGCTATTAAATGGATACACCTTCTCAGACTAATTACTGCTGGATTTGAAGGTTTTAGAAAGCAATATAAGTTCTAGAACTAGCAATCAAAACTTCAACAATTTTCTTTAAGTAATGGTAAAGTTTATTTTAATAACAATTAGAGGACAAAATGTTTAAAATTCTCAGTTTAAAACATGCACATTCACAAAAGGCCAATGACACATAACACTGCATAGAAATAATATTACTCAACTTTAATAACTATAAAACACAGTGCATCAAACATCAAGATAAACCTGAGAAAACTACTATAACCACAGATTCAATACTCTCCACTCATGCAGCTTCACAATTTCTACAGCAGTTTCAGCAGGAATGGTTTTTCAGGGAGCTGAAAACACTACTTTATCTTTAACGCAAAACTGCAGTTTTCTGTAGTAGCTGCCTTCCAAGGCTGCCCTATTTTTTTTTAACCTAATAAACTTGAAAATGCAAAAAATGAAGATTGATGTAGTTAAACAACAGATAGTATTTACTATATTTATGGCTTCTATTTAGAACCACGAAACATAAAAATATTATTTTTAACTATTCTGCTCACATCTTTGCAAGAACAGATTTACCTGTGGAAAGTTGCTGTTAATTCAAAGTAAGCAAATATGAAATCTAGTTTTCCTACTTAAGAGAGATTTATTTGCTGAGAAGTTTTGGGAGCTTTATTAAGAAAAGTTCTTAGAGGCAAGCTAAACAAAAGATTCAATTAAATTTGTTCGAATTTCTTTGTAAAATAATCTACTTAAAAATTATGCAGAGGACCAATTAATTTGTCTACTGAATATTAAATCCCAGGTAGGCCATGATAGAACTTTATAAGGCAGAAATAAACATCAAGATTTACAGCAATAGCCATGCATTGGCCTGGATCACTTTAAATATGAATTCATGCAAACCATAAACCTATCAAAAACACAGCTGTTCTCATACAGAAAATAAATCAAGACGAAATATGGAAAACATTTATTTCCTTTCCTTCAAAATTTAACTTACATTCCACTTTAATAGCTGTCCAAGGTTAATTAAAATGTAGCAAAGTATAACTAAGTTACACAAGTGACTTCAGTTATTTTAATGTAAGAAAAAATCAGACTATGGTGTCTTATGAGGCATTATAGAAATGTTCATCATTAAAAAGCATTTATCAGGCACTGAACTTCATGGTGTTACCTTAAGTCATTTACAAAAAGAATTCCTGGTCCATGTGATGTGAATGGGATGGGCATTTTCTCCATAAATTTTGTGGATGACTATTTATAAGATTATATGCCTAATAGGTTTTAAAACCAGGAACTATCAAAGGGAAACTACACAAAAATAAACATGAATATTTAGCTTTGTAATAATTACGACACTGTCATAATTTAAAAACTATGAATAATACAATCTGTTACTAGCATTCATTTCCTGAAAAAACATTTTAAATAACAAGTTCTAAGTGTTGTAAAGTGCACGCAATGCAAAACAAATTATCATGTGACTTTCACACTGGATATTTAGAATGCTGAACGGCAAAATTAAAGTATAAAATTTAATGATCAGAATAAATGCTGATTGATTTCCAAAATTCATTTCCCCTCTGGAAATTAAAGAGGAATCATTGATTCCATTTAATGACCATACAATTCACACAAATGGCTAACACTGTTTAGCAGAATACACATTCACCTGACTTGATTAGGAAAAGTTTTCCAATAACTTAGCAACACTGCTGAAGCAGTCTCACATTAGAGCACAGAGTGGAGGTGGGAGGACGGGAAGTACATATATCATTTAAAATTTACAACGTTCCTGAGAAACACTATTTTCCTCCTAATAATTTCTACAATATAACATCTTTCTGGGTGTGAGACACCAATATATTTTTATATGTATATATAAAACACTTAGAAAGTCCATGCTCAGTACCACTGTGTACTATTCAACATGAAAGAAGCAACTTCCAGCTTTTCAATGCTAAATGAACGAGGATTTTTCTATTATAAGTCGTATTTTCTGAATTGTAAACATTATAAAGCAACTGTGTTAGCATTTGCCAGAGTCCCTCTAAGGAACTTTTTAATTGAAGAGTATGTGCCTTTATTTCAGAAAACACACGTTAAAAGTCACTTCGGCTGTTTTCTTCAATCCTGGTAAAACCATGTGACTTTTTTTCCAATTAAGGAAGGTTTAAAAAAATCAGACTATTTTCTCTAATGTAACACTGTAAAGTCACTGCAATTGCAACATTATATTTTAAATTTTACCAAGAAGGTCACTCCCTGCCCCTCAAACCCTGAGTCTCACCCAGGAAGCAGAGAGACTAATAATGTCAACAATTCAAAAATAGGAACATGGGACAAAGAGGCTCAAATTAGTCACGTTTCAGATCACGTTACACATTATCAACTGTAAGTATTCTTCTGTTTAAGAGCTCTACAGAAACAATCCATGTTTCAAGATTAAAATAAAATTTATTAAGTCAGAAAACCCATTTCTATTATATTCATAATGTTTTCATGTTAGAATTCTGAAGAAGGGTGCCACTGATGAAGTGAGGGCAAATGGAAGCAGCTCTTCTCTGTAACTGCTATAAAGCATTTCTCTGGAGGGGTGCACTTCATGCTTGCTTTCTCATTTTTTGTGGTTTGACCTCAGCTATCACCACTGGGCAGCTCAGGAAAAGCTGCTCTGAATATCCATTCACTAGACAGGTCAAGTCTGGGACTTCAGAATTTTGAAGATGATCTTAGACTCTTACACCTGTGGTCTTGCTAGATGTGTTGATTCATGACTCTCTTAATCTGTACCCCAAACAGGAAGGGCTTGGGAAGTAAAGTATGTAAATGCATGTTCCCTTAAGGTTAGAATTATGTATATGTGTTAAGACGTCTTATTTGTAGAAAATGTAGAGGCATACTGGTAACTAAGGAGCTACAAATACAGACAAGGAAATGATATATATCCTAATTTTAAATCTAGACTGAGAAAAAGGGTGAAAAGAATGTGAGAATATTAAACTCAAGAAGAGATCTGAAAAAAAAAAATCACCTCTTCTCAATTCTAGCTGACTTTTTAAAAGAGTTCTACCCATTTTGCTGGTAAATCCACGTAAAGGCAAGCAGGCTTTTGAGTAAAAGGCAAATAGTTTGCTTCAATCTCTGAAGTGTATCTGAAAACGAATTCCTTTTTTCCAAACAAAAGTATTATTAAAAACTAGTGTAGAAAACTGGCTGTGGTTTTAAACAGCCCCTTCATTTACTGTTGGTAGCAAAATAGGCAATTTCAGATGTCTTGTAAATGCTGAAAATAATTAAACTCACATAGATTTTAAAACACACCAACAAAACCTACTCATGATGAAAGTGTCCTTTGACTGTAAAGTTACGAACTTGAGTAAAATCAGCATTTTTAAAACGGGGAAAATGTACTATTTATTGTCCCAATAAGCAGTATGTGATGAATTTGGGGAACTATTTGATGAGTGAACTGTGAAATTATTTTCAGGCTTCAGTATAGGGGCAGTCACCATATCACTGGGTGTGCTACATAAGACAGCGGGTATCTCTTGTGGGAACACATAGTGAGAACGGGAACACAGGACAAAAGCTGAGCCTATGTTCATGACAAAAGCCCATGCATTTATCTGACATGTTATTCCAAATACTGCAACAGAAGCTTTAAAAATCCCATGTAAATATGTACTGTATGTTTCTTAACAGGAAAAACTTTAAGACAAAATGACATCACTCGATCTACTAGATAAGCCAGATTTTTAGAAAAATCTAGATGATGATGAAACTTTATCAGAAACAACTGAAACATACATACAATTTAAAAAATCAGTGTCATAACAACCGAGTCACATTAACACGTGTGTCCTTCTAACAAATAAACATGACAAACAACAAAGAAGCATTTGTAAGGCCAAAGGTGCAACATCACAGATTTTAGTAGCAAATGCCTTGAAATATTCATTTTAAATCACTCTTACATTTGAAAAGTCAGGCATGCAGACCTTACAGCAGAACTGGAAGTAAACTTTCTCTTACATTTCTGGGCATATGACTACTGAACTAGAAATACATTTATTGAACCTCTTTGGCAAACATTTATCAAGACAATTTTGACACAAATCCTTGTTAATAATGCCTTGTTTGAAATTTTGCTCAGGAAGATTGAGTCAGTTCCTTAAGAATGCTGGTTTGTTTCAGCATATCCTGAAATCTAAGCCTTGATATCAAGAGTCCCTTTAACTAAATTCCATTTAGAGTTTTTTAATGGTTGGTTACCTTGTGGCACAGCCAATAAATTGATAGTCAGTTACAGCCCAAGTAACGGCATAAGAATACTGACTTATTCCCCAAAAAAGAAAGCCCTCTGGCAAGATACCAGGTCATTTTCAATTTCCATTTACAAAGACTTAGCAAATACCTTAAAAAATCCAAAAGATATGGTGTTACAGTACAGTTGCACAGTGCTTATGTCTATAATATACATACATCTGAATGTCCATCAGCGAGATGAGCTCAGATTCACCTTTCCTCTCCATGGATCAGACTGGAATTGGTTAGCAGACTGTGGTGACAACCTGGTAGCTCTCCTTAGAGACATAACAGAGCCTGCCTTTCAGGCTCTCCCCATCACCATTCATCAGGCCTCTGTTTCGTGGTATCATATGCTCTAATCACTTCAGACTGTGAAACGATCCCATTTTCATCTTGAGAGAAAGCATACCCATCTATAAGTTAATGATAAGACATGAATTATCACAAAGGCACTGGAAACCACTGTTATTCTGCCTTTTGAGTATTCATTTTCTAGCTTGGGAACAAATGCAGCCTTCCCACCTTCAAAAGCATGGAAACACTGATTTTTAACGCCCAGAAAAGACACATACTTAACTTCAAAATAAAGAGTGGAATGATCAGAGGTTGCCAGTTTAGATTCTAGGAATTCTTCTCCCCAGAACGCTAAGGAGGCGCCCTCAATCCCCCTAAATCCTCTGTTCTGTAAATCAACTCCAACCCTTCTAACTTTTGCTTCCCCAATTCTGGAGGGGGTGAGGGAGTCAAGTGGACTCATATATTTCCATATAGGTCAGGTAGATGAGAGGGAAGGCAAAGTGCTATGTAGGTGAGGTGGTGAATAAGGTCATTGATTCAACTATCCTACCATGTACAGTCCCTTGGTATCTGTGGAAATTGCTTCAGAAACCCCCTTGAATATCAAAATCCACAGATGCCCAAATCCTTCATATAAAATGGCACAGTGTTTGTATACAATCTACACACATCCTCTTGTAAACTTTAAATCATTTCTTGATTTCTTATTTTTATTATTTTTTTTTTTTTGAGACATCCTGCTGTTTCCAGGCTAGAGTACAGTGGCACGATCTTGGCTTACTGCAACCTCCACCTTCTGGGTTCAAGCGATTCTCCTGCCTCAGCCTCATGAGTAGCTGGGAGTACAGGCTCCCACCATTACGCCCAGCTAATTTTTGTATTTTTAGTAGAGACAGGGTTTCACCATGTCGGCCAGGATGGTCTTGAACCCCTGACCTTGTGATCTGCCTGCCTCGGCCTCCCAAAGTGCTGGGATTATAGGCATGAGCCACCGTGTCCAGCCTCTAGATTACTTATCATACCTAATACAATGCCTCTACATCAGTTCATTCTAGTGGAGTCAATGTACTATTTGGTTCATGGCAAGTTCAAGTTTTACTTTTAGGAACTTTGTGATTTTTTTTCCCCTTGAATATATTTGACTCACAATAGGTTGAATCCATGGATGTGGAACCCACAGATACAAAGGGCCAACCATACATCAAAACATCATCTTGTACTCCATAAATATAGACAATCATTATTTATCATTTGAAAAAGGTGAGGAGGAGGAGATAAACATAAATAGCTGCTAGGTGGCAAGTGGGCTCCTTCCTTCAGAGGACATTCCCCTTGACTCTCAGCATCTACAAATAAACTCACTCATGCCCCAACATGGTTGGCGGGGGCATGGGATAAGGAATGACCAAGGGGATTACATCTTTAGAAAAGGCCTCCTGAAGTATAAAGAGCAGAAGCATCAGACAGGAGTATATGTAAGTGAAAATAAATTACATGTGGAAACACCATGAAGCAAAAGATATATTACTAACACAAATACATTTACTACAGGGCTTTATATTTTATATTCTTTTTTAGATCTTGAAATGTTAAGAGGGCACAATATGTAATAACTTCTTACAACTCTAAATATTCATAAATATTTCTGAAGGGGAAAATATATGTTTCCTTGTGTTGTATGAAAGCTGAAAGGCTCTTGCAAAGTTATTCAAGTAGAAAACATAACAAGACAGAGTCAGCTTTTAAGAGTTAAGATTTACTGGCTTAAAAAAAAAGATTTAAGGAAGCAAGGAATGTAGAAATATTGTTTTTCTTTAAGTGAAACAGCAAGATTTTATACTAAACTCTCTCTTCTGTTAAAAGTGAAATGGTTCTGACCAATGGATTTTCTGTTATTTACAGGTTGCAAATATGCAAAACTTGTTTTAGGCATTAGTTTTAAATAGTTAAACACCCTAAAGTCAGGATATTGTATAAATGCTATGATACAGTAAGGATAGATAATTTATTTAAAAATAAGAAACTCAAATACTCACGGAGCAGGTTTTGTTGCAAGGATTCGGAGCGGTACAAGTTCACGTGGTTCTTCTTAAAGACGTTCTTGAGCAGTTGCGCCCTCTCGGTCAGGCTGCAGAGCAGGTGCAAACGTGTGAAATGAATTATCAACTCGGCAGAGACCCCAGTGTGCCCACAGGACCACCAAAGAGAGTTAGACTTAAACAAAAGATCGCTTGAGAAATCTGTAGCCTAGTGATTCTTTTTACACCACTTTCTTAGATAGCAAATGAGATTTCAAGTATTTAGACAGACTTTTGAGGCCATTTTTTTCTCTAAGGAGTTTTGTCCCCAGTAATCCTCCTCCCAGTAAAAAGTAAGATCTTCTCACCACCCCCAACTCAGTTATATTTAAGTCAAGTGACAACAGAGCCAGTACAACACAATTAGCAAAAATAAAAAATACATCAGTAGTGTTATTCGCCTCTAAGAACTTGCTTAACTTACTACATATAATCTAAGCATGGCATTTTTAGAATGACAAAACCTTATTACTATATCCTTTTCATATCTGGCACATTTTGGCACAAAATATTTTTTAGTTGAAAATATTAACTAAAGTAAATATTAACTAACATACAAAGAAGACATTTCATAAACTTTTTAATTAGAAAAGTTTCACTGCCACTGTAATATGGTATGACGTGTTCCTTAATTTGATTTTAAAATAAACTATTTTCAGAAGAAATAATTATGATAGGTGAAATAACAAGGAAAGTATTTTACAATGAGTGTTTAAAATAGTTATCTCCTCAGATCCAAATCTAGATAATTAATTATGCAATTCTAAAAGCACATTATAAAACATTAGGCATCTTCCCCCTGCAACTTCACATAAAACAGTGCCTCACACAGTAGAAATTCAATTAGTTGTTGAATATACTAAGTTGAATAATAATTCTGAAATGTACTTATAGACATCATCAATCTTCCCATCGTGCCATTTCTTCATTGTTTGATTTGTAACATTTTGTTTTGATATTAAAGAACATAACAGGCATGAGACACAAATAAATAATCCCTATATGTTGCAGCAAATGTTTATGCAATTTTAATAACTGGAACTGACTCAACTGAAAAATTTCCATCTTGTGTTTTTCCCACTATAAAAGCTTTAAATTGCTGTGTTATGTTAGTTCTGTGTTTTGCCAATTTTTCTGAGACCCTGAAATGCAACAATATCATATACAAAAAAAGGATCCTTTGCAAAATGAACTCATTGTGTAAATGAATTATGCAAACATTTAGGCAAAAACCGAAGAAAAAATATTTAGAAATGTTGACATTTGTAGTAATCTTCCACACATATATTTTGAAGTCTAGGGAGGTTAACTGGTATTATTAGACATATTTCACTGTCACTGGAAATTAGCTACATTAAGGCAAGAAAACTAATTAATCTAAAACTCCAGCAGTTCTGCAAACAGTTGTAAAACTTGTTTCTGTCAGTGAAATAAACAGATATGAGAAATGAGAAAGGGCCATTTTTACAGAGTTGCTTTCTTACTCTACTCTTTAAATGATCTAGCATTACAGACCCATGGACCCTGAGGGACACTAAAATATGTAACTGCTTTGAGGAAGTCACAGCTTTAGCAGCAGGTGGTCTGATTTCCTTAGCAGAGCCTTGTGGATGGGGTGCTGGAAAGTCTCCCGTGTTACAAACCGAAATGACTACATGAGACTAACTGAAATGATTACAGGAGAATAGAAGATAGCAATGTATCATTATGCAGCATCTTGTTCCCAAAAGGCATTTTCCAGGTTTCAGGCTGGTCTTACTAAATGCATAATACTTTAATATTATAATATTAAAGTGTTAAGAAGGCACATATGAGAATCTTTCATATTGTGGTAACTGAAATATGTAAGATAACATAACTCCATTTGTACAGTTCATATAAAGGCTCTCAGCTCTTCTTTTATATAAAGTTAATGTACAGCATTAAAACAAAGCAGTAAGAAAATCTGTTTCTTAAAAAAGAAGCATATTACTCAGGAAAAAGCATGGGCTCCAGAATAGTGCTTAAATTTAATTTTGTGTCGGCTACTTATTAGCTGGGTCACCACAGGCAAACCTTTCTCAGTCATCTCCTATATAACAAGAGGGCAGTACTTAACCCTCAGGCAGACTGTGAGGATGCAGGGAGCTGTCAGCACAATGACTGGCTCATAGGAAACACTCAACAAATGCTGGCCCTCCCACCTGTACCTCCAAGATCCTGAGAATTTATTATGAAAAATTAACTAGAACAGAGATCATCACAAAACAAAAGGTACTTTGTAAGGAGCATTTTTGATGCTTTGGTTTCTAGTCAACATAAGCTCAAGGTGAGATGTCTGTCGCTGCACATAAGTTTTAATTTATGATAGTCTCATTCTACCTCTGTACTAAGAAAATGACTAGATTTTTGTTTTGTTTTTCCTTAACTGCTTTGAACTTCTTGCTTTAGTCCTATAGAGCAGAGTCCCTCCTCCAGAATATAAATGCCATTCACAGGAAGCTGCTTAATAAATAAGTGATAAGTTGTATTTCTCTAGTCTTATCTTATTTCTTTGGGGAACTACTCATTTAAACATTTATGCAATTCTGGGCCATCAATGTTTAAAGGTACTAATATTACTATTAAGGCACATTATAAAATATACTTATATTAACACTGATACATTAAAAGTTCAGTTTTAGTGGAACAGCTTAACACAGTGTGAAAAGACAAAACAAAAACAAAAAAACACCACCAAGATGATGATACCTTCTCACTAAAACCATATTCTATTCACAACTCTGGCTAGCAGTTTTACTCAGTCTTTTATAGCCTTTCATTTACATACCAAGCTATGTAAATTCTGAGTTTGTTTAATGCAATCGTACAACTGCCACTAAATATTGTTACCTTATTTCCAAACCCACTAAAATGTTGCAACTTAAACATTTGGTGGAGGTGAATGTAAAGATAACATGTTTAACATAATATTTCACTTACAAATACTAAAAAATGTTGGTGTTGGTAAAAACCAATTTATAGTTCTGGAATGTGTGGGAATGTGCTGTCTTATGGAATTTTCAGTGGGAAACTTGAGGAGTAAATTTGCATTTGTCTACATATTGGGATGGTAAGCTATTTAGGTTGACTCATTAAAACAAATTCTCCAAAAAATAAATAACTATTCATTCACGGAATGTTTAACGTATAGCATGTGATAGCTGTCCTACACTAGGGTAGCTGTAGTGGTGGGGAGACAAACAATGAATAGAACAGGCCTAATCTCTGCCCTGGAGCTGAAAACATTTCAGTGTTCTGTCACTTTTCTTTTCGAATGTTGGATAGAACCATTATCACGGTGATGAGAAAGGCTGAAGGAAGCATCTGACAGATTCCTGTGTCCTCAATCTCGACCAAAGTATTTAAGTAGTACTGATATCAAAATCTAGCGTGAACACTGAGAAATACAATTATTTCCTTTCTACTAGTTCTGGAGCAATGTTAAAACTGCTTTTCATTAAGATGAACAATGCAACAGAAAGGTTCGAAAGAGCACTGTCACCATCCACACCACTGAGATCTCTGACACTTGTATTCCTGACTCTCCCAGCTGTGAAAGCTGTAAACCATGGCCAAACAGTGGTACCAGGCAAATCAGTGAGGACTGACCTGAAGATCCCAGGCTAAAATTCGATTTAGTAATGGCTGATGATGATATGCTGGCTAATGACTACAGTGAGAAATATAAAAGAATTATGAGACTCATTATATTTGCCTGTCTATAAAATACATTGCTTCACACACACTCCAATGATATCCAAAAATAATTGTCTTGCCTCCAAGGAGCCCACAGTATCCATAATTTCTTATTGTAAACTTTTGGATAAGGTATAAATGTTCAGGAGTAAGATTTGGGTTATTTTATTTTTTTAAAGTACAATTACATTTTATTTTTCTCCAGTGGACAGTTTTTCTTCAGTTCTTCAGAACTCAGCTCCTGGCCGGGCGTGGTGGCTCACGCCTGTAATCCCAGTATTTTGGGAAGCCAAGGCAAGCAGATCATGAGGTCAGAAGTTCAAGACCAGCCTGATCAATATGGTGAAACCCTATCTGTACTAAAAATACAAAAATAAGCTGGGTGTGGTGGTGCGTGCCTGTAGTCCCAGCTACTCAGGAGGTTAAGGCTGAAGAATCACTTGAACCCAGAAGGTGGAGGTTGCCGTGAACTGAGATTATGACACTGCACTCCAGTTTGGGCAATAGAGCGAGACTCTGTCTCAAAAAAAAAAAAAAAAAAAAAAAAAGAACTCAGCTCCTTACATGTACTTTGGTAGAGGTCAGAAGGCAGCAAGGTTTGGATTATTTTAAACCTTCAGGAGTAAGGTTTAGGTTATTCTCTCACCATTGTAGACTTGCATTTATTTCTACTATAACCCATGGTTCAAAAGCATGCATTTTAGAACATATTTAGATTGATTGAAGATATTTTCCCCCTAAAATATAATAAAATGAATCTAATTTTCTGGGTAATATGGTAGGTGGCATGCTATTTCTACTAAAAATGTCTGTTTTAACCAAGATGGTTTATTTTTGAAAATGAACACAGACAAGATATTATTGTAAATATTCATCTTTCTTATGTGCTTACAATTTATTGTTTTTCTGACATTTGCATTTTATACATAACTTGAGTTTAAGTCATACTTAGTGAAGATTAAAAAAATTGGGGATGATCAACTCACAAGATCTTTCTTAAGAACTGTATCACTGTATGACAAAGTAAATGATGGTTGCTTTGGATATTACCTTGTTTGGGAAGTGCCAACTATATAATTTTCTCTATGTTTTTATGTATCAGATTTCTGTTTCACAGCCAACAGGTCAACCATCAATTCAACAATCCTTTCTCTTACTCAGCAATCCTTTTGCCCACTCTTTCTTTCATCCATTCTTTAATTTATTCTCTTAACTATCCCGTTCATCCACTCAACAAATATTTATTGAGTGCTACTACGTTCCTGGTGCTGTAGCAGGTGCTGGGTTGCAGCTATGACTAAGACATGGGCCTCTCCTTCTAGGAGCTCAATCTAGTAGGGGGAAAAACATACATAGAGTAAACTAATACTTTATAATGCAATGCGATCAGTGTAACAACAAAAGTTTATACAGGCTATAAACAGAGTACAAAAGTACAGAGATAGTAGGCTAGGAATTACATATTATAGATGTGAGAAGTTGAAAAAATTACATCTACATTGGGTTTTGAAAGCTGAGAATTGGAATGCCTGGTCTGTAAGAGGGGTACTGGCTCCCAGACAGGGGAACAGCAAATGCAAAGATTGGCAGATATAAAATAACATGGTGTTCAGAACTAAACAAAGTCTGGTGTCATTAGAATCCACAAGAATCACAATTTCTTCCCTTTTGATAATGTAGATAAAATTTGTTAACTTTTGGCTGGGTGCTGTGGCTGACACCTGTAATCCCAGCACTTTGGGAGGTTGAGGTAGGTGGATCTTGAGGTCAGGAGTTTGAGACCAACCTAGCCAACATAGTGAAACCCCATCTCTTCTAAAAATACAAAAAATTAGCCAGGTGTGGTGGTGTACACCTGTAATCCCATCTACTTGTGAGGCTGAGGCAGGAGAATCACGTGAACCCGGGAGGCAGAGGTTGCAGTGAGCTAAGATCGCACCACTGCGCTCCAGCCCAGGCGACAGTACGAGACTCCATCTCAAAAAATTTTTTTTTTGCTAACTTTTCGAAATCTGAAATCAATTTCATTCTCCAAGATTCCTAAAATAATCCAGATGGTAAAATCAATCCACCAATTCTTTAACCTTAGAGTACCATTACTTTAGCATGAAGATGTTTCCATCCAGTTGCTATTTTTCTCCTTTCACAGATCCTTCCCTTGCCTCCCCTCTCCTGGCACCTGCCATCTAGCAGGAAGCCATTATGGTTACAATTATCATCAACCTTCTGGTCACCAGTGGGTGGCAATAGCAACATGGAATATTTGTGGGTCCAGGGTTTTGTCTGTGGTATTCAGCTGATAGCTAACACACTCCTGAGTTCTTAGGAAAAGCTAAATAGCTGTTTTAGGCAAAGGAGATGGGCAGCAGCAGGAAATTTATCTGATGCGTTTCCTATGAAGAAGCAGGTGGTCATTTATGCTAGATTTCACTTCTTTCCTTTGGCTTATTTTATTTAATGGAGGGAGCTACATATATTAGAGACTCACTGAATGTTTAGGACCTGGAGGTCATTACATTGGCCTGATTTATGAATTGAAGTCACTAGCAGACAACAAAAAGGCAAACTAAGTATTATGTGGAAGGGCTTAATGTGATTTTATTAACACAATAATCTGGAAACATTCTGTTAAGGATAATAACAGTATTAACAGGTCTTTCCCTAATAATTATGAATAAATGGTTTTAGTCACAATTTCATGAGCTAGAACTCTCACTGTATTCTTTTTATCACCAGAGAAAGAGAACTGAGATATGAATTTATGAACTGAATTTACTGACAAACTGCCAGGTAACGGAATAGATGCTTTCCCATGAGGAATCCTAGGATGCAAATTTTTAGATGAAGGGAAAGGTGGAGGGAGGAGAATACAACCTTGAAAGCAGGTATTATCATTCCCCTCCTATACACCGGGACGCTGAGTCAGAGGTTAAGTACTCTGTCAAGTTAGTAGTATACTGTTTTTGCAGCTCTATTATATTTTTGAACAAGTAGCAAAAGGAGGCAGAATTGTGAATGGTTTAGAGCAGGAGCTCTGAGATCAGTTGACATGGGCCCCAGGCCCAGATCTGTCACTAATAACCTTGGGAACTTCACCTCTCGAAGCCCCAGTTTCCTTATCTGGAAAAAAAAATCAAGATGATGGATCTGTATGGGGTTGTTACTGGGATTTAGTGAGATAGTGCACATAAATGCAAGGGAAGTACCTGGCACATAGTGAGCGCTCAACAAAGGTCAGTGCTATTATTTTCAAAAAAGTAGCACACACTGGTGTGTGATGAGTTCTTTCAGCATATTGAGAGCAAGAGACAGCTGGAAGCCAAGGTCTCACCGAGTTCTGACACTCCGTTGAGTCAGAATGAATAACAACAGTGAATCATGATTAAGGTGACATATACCAGAGTAAAACATTTCCTATAGTTTAGCCAAAACTTCAGCTTACTTTAGTATGATGAACGTGAAGAAAAAATAAATTCCTGCTACTATCTTCATGATTGTGTTTTATAATAGATTGCAACTAATTTTAATTTTTTTCTTACAACACTTTGTGAATTTCGTGGATTTGATTAGCTTTCTAACTTTGCTTTACTTCGGTGGGGGGTGGTGATAAGGAAGAGAACTTGTGAGACATAATTCACTTCATATATGATATATATCCAGGTCAGTTCCTAATAACTACTGAACCATAAATGCAATTATATAAGGTAGTTTGTCTTATATCAAACTATGATTTTTATTACATACTATTTTATTATGGATACTATTTCAAGCTAAAAGTCTTTTTCTTTTCTTGCAATTTAATAACACAATGTTTGTAACTACCATTTATTTAATGCTCATTAAAGACTGTGCACTATGCTAAGTGCTTTATAATATTTTATTCAACTCTTTCAACTAACCATTAGGTAGGTATTATTGCCCCCATTTTATTGATGAGGAAATTGAGGCTCAGTAGGATTGAGCAACGTAGCCAAGGCCACACAGTTTAGAAAGTGACAGATTTGATTTAAATTCACATCTCTCTGATTCCCAAACCTGTCAGTGACACTGCCAGCTCCATGCTGGCTGATAAATAGAAGTCTTACCATTTATTTCCAACCACTAGCATGATATAAACTTGAAGTTCATTTGGAAAAGAACATATTCACTGTATATTTTACCTTTTTCCAAGTACAACTGCTCCTGGGTCTTGAGATTTTGCCTCCAGTTCCTGAACTTCATCGACCAATGTTTTAAAAGCAGTCCTTTTGATCCTGCAAAAAGGAAAAAAAAAGGGATTTGCATGGAAATACTCTTGTGAAGACTTTACAGAACTAGATGTCTGGCTTATTATCATGGCTGCTGATAAGGTACAACAGTAACAAGAGTACAAGCAGTTTTTCAACAGAATCTTAAAAATTACCATAATTTTGAGCATTAATATAGAAATGACAGTTTTAAAATAAATGCTGGTTTAGGTTTACAATATTAAAACTCTCATAGTTATTTAAATAAACATCAGGTAATAAATGCTATCTTTTTTGGGGGAAGGGATTTTAAAACTTATAACCCTTGAAAAAAATCAGTAATGTTTTCATTTTATATTTTATATATGTTTGGAATCAGGCAAGCAAAACATTTCTTTTTATATTAATAAAAAATATGTTTAGAAATAGTACAATTTTTCTTCTACTACTCTGTATGGGTCTTGGGGCTGTTTCTAAAAAACATACTCCCTGATGTAATTTTCTCCAATGTCATGTACTTTTCTGTGTTTACTGAAACGACCTGCTTTACTTCTCATTTAGTCTTTTAAACTAGTTTTCCAGTTCCTGAATCACCCCTTCCTTATTTAAAATTAAATATTATTACCAGTCCCTATCCCGTGAACTCTACATGCTTGAATTGACATTACAAAGAGAGAAATCTGAGGATTAATATGCATCTACATTTTTCTGTATAGAACAGAGTGTGTACTTACACCTTGTACACCACATCAAGGAGCAGAGACGCCACAGGGATGAATAACAAGCCCATCCAAAAGACTCCGGAACTGAACAACATTGCTGCCTGTGTAAATCGGCAGAAACAAAATAACTTTAAAACCAGAAAATACAGGATTTGTGTTTAGTTTTTATGCAATTTTAAATAAAACAATTTTAAGAATATCATTCAATAAGAGAGTATACAACTCTGAATTCAAAGTTATGAAATTAACTTAAATTTTTGAGCAAATTTAAAATATAATCTGGATTAAATTCTCTTATAATAATATATGGTATAAAATAAATCATAATTAGAAACTAAATTTACTATTTCCGGCAAGTGAAAATTACTTTTGTACAATTATAGGGTATTAAAAATCATCCAGATAAATCATGACTACAGTATAATCAAATTAAGATACCTATGAAAACAACAATTTGATTATTTTTGGTTAACATTAGGTAGGAATAATCCTAATTTTTGTTCAGTGATTTATGTAACTGGCATTGGTGCACAGCTCTTATTGCTAAAGTCAAGCCAATATCTTGTATGTAAAAGCCAAATAAAAGTATATTAAATATAACTTTAATAATTCCTTTATATTAAACACCAAATTGCTGTATTATTAGAGCTTTTTGGGTTGCAAAAAAAAGATTCTGTAACTTAAAACTAAATTCTATTATTTATTTGCAATAAAAATATCTTTGTAATATAGTTAGATTACACAGAATTTAAAAGGAATAGTATTATACAATAAAAAAGCAAAATGAATATTTTGGTTTCACTTCTTTTAATCTGTTTATCAAGAGTAAATTTTCAGTACCTATTTAAATCCATAAAGATATGGTTTTAATTCCATTAAAACATAGCCAACTAATGTACGCACATTTCGATTCTACTAAAAATCACACAAAATTAAAAAAAGTTCAGGTATGGTTCAGGAATTAAAAATAACCTAGAGTTTAATTATTCTAGAAAATTTCACAATTACACTTAAATAGTCTTAAGCAATCAGTCCTTATGAAACATGCAGATTATTAATTTTAAATTATATTTCAGATTACCTATTCATTCTGACTCTCAATTAAGAGCTAGGAACTGCTGTTTAAATTTTTTTCTGCATTGACATGAGCTTATCCATACAGAGTGCAGGTTCAAGGACACCAAGATTTTTCTCTATGTAGAAGTGAATAGCTCTAAACGCTTTTAAAATAAAATCATGCTATTACAAAAAATTCCAGAAAATAAGTTTTGCCACGTGGGTTCAATGAAATGGCATCCATATTGTAGACACCAACAAGGCGAAACATATTCACATAAAAGTCACTTTATTTAATAAGCAAAACATGATCTTTGACATGTTTGTTGACATCCTCAACAGTGAAAACCAACAATAACTGTGTAATAGGAAATGTCTATCAAGCCAGTGGATTTTCTTTAGATTGAAAGAAGCTTTCTAGTAAGGTAACAACTGTAAAAAACCAATTTCTCCTTCTGGGGGGAAGGTAAGATAAGAATTTCAAGGCATGTAACTGAAAATACCACACTTACTTGGCTTAATTTTAATATATTTTAATTTGGTGGGGGCGGGGGGCAAGAGAAGGAGGATTTATTCTTGCCTTCACCACCTTGTATTAAATGTCCACCGATGGAAAAGGCAAAAGTGGTGGAGATTCAAGGCTGCTAATTCTGACCATTGTGATGCTAACGACGAACGCAGGAGTGACTGGCGCCCCACCATTCAGTCCACCAGCCTTTGGCTTTACAAATGAACAACATGAATTGAGGAAAAAAAAGTTTTTCTGCGTCATATCTGAAAGCCTGTCAGATTTTTTTTTTCTTTTGCAGAGTTAATCCAAACCTAAAAGATTTAAAGCCGACATTCGCATTAAAGACAGAGAGTCTCTTTGTATTTTTTGGATGAAGAGGGAGGAAGAATAAAATCCCACAGAGGTATTTCCTTCCTTTCTGTATAAGAAAGCTCCCCCTCACTCCGAAGAAACCAGTTTTGTCTCTAACTTTTCACATTTCCCCACTCGCAGGCAGGTCAGCTGGGAAAAGACGAAGGGATCCTGAGACAATGGTGGTAACAGGAGCAGCCTGTTCGGGGCTGGGCTCCGGTTCCCTCCGAGAGCAGTTTGCAAATTGCTCCTAATGTGGGAGACCGGTGCACCAGGCCAAGTGGCCCCCACTGCCCCTCCTCGAGGCCCTGTGAAACCAAATGGAATCTGCCACAAAAGTGGCTCCCGGGGGACTTGAGAAGGGATCAGCCGAGGAAGCTGCAAAGCTGGTAACTGGAGGGCACAGGCCCTGTGTGGGGAACAAGCAATCGCTTGTCTCTGCAGAGTGAGGCTGGCTCAAAATTGAACCACTGGGGCTTCAAAAATAAAGCAACGCTGCCTGAAAATGCAACTTGCAACAGAGGAATTGTTCTGAAATTTCTGTGTAAAGTTTCAGAGAATGAATGTTTGAGAAAATACGAGTTTATGTGCATTTGGCCAAGCCAAGGGGCATGACGGGTACGAGTGGTTTACCTTCTGACCCACATGGCATGATCTGTTAGCACCTATGCTCCCACACCAGACTGAAACTCTTCTTCATCTTCAATGTGCCCAAGTTCAGACCCATAGGGGAGATAATTCAAGTGTGCTACCTGCCTACAAACCTGTAACAACATGGTTCTTCAGTCTACTTCTATGTGCTTACACTGTCAGTATCAGAGTGACATGCTGTGACTTTTACTCATGGAAATGTATAGACAGCTGAAACAGAAGGCCCTTTGGCAAACCCTAAGACTGTCTCCATGGACCCCAGTTGAAGCAGGTCTGGAAGTGGTCCTGGCACTGCCCTTCCCAGCTAATCAGACACTTGAGAAGTAACTTCTCAGTATCGGTTTCCTCAGCCGTACAGTGGACTGTAAGAATTAAACTCAATAATGTTGGTAAAGTGGCTGCATAGCACTGATTATTAATAAACTTTCTTCATTTCAATTGTCAAATGTCATTAAGTGCTCTAGTGTCTTGTTTTTTCCAGTGATCTGTCCCATGAACTTCATGGAAGAAAATTTTTATGATAATATCAAATTAACTGTAAATCAATTTACAAATTTTATGATTAATATCACAACATATGCTTGTCTCACCTGCGATTTTAAAATGCAATGCTGAAACACAGGCCAAAGTAAGAGATCCCTAATAAAGTGCCATTCAACTCAATTTGCCAATTTAGGAAGTGGAGAAAAACAATTTTTTCCAAGAAATTATTAACTATATAGGCATAATATATTAATTTTGGGAGGGAAATTATTCAGAAAATAGTGCTTCAACACATTCTTTTTTGGAAGGGAGGGCAGTAAGAGAAATTACCTTCCAGAGGGTTTACATTAATGTTGGCAACAACAAAAAACTGAGAAGTGATTATTTATTAAGTGTCTGGACAAAGCCTTATATAAAGGCTTTCAAAGCTTAAAAACAGCGAGAAACAGTGAAAGCATGCTTTAAAGAACTGATTCACGAAAATGTAGAACTTCTGTGTGTTTGAAAAAATAGCTAAAAAATAAACAATAAAAAACTGGGAGAACGAATGCTACAAATACATGAAATTCCGGCTTAGTATCTGATCAGAAAAATAGTCATTTATCTTCATAAGAATAGCTGCAATTTCAAGAGACAGGGAAAAGACCTAGAAAGGTATTCATAAAAGCAGCAGCAAGTAATCAACAGCATGGAAAGGTGCTGAGCTGCTCTGCAGTCCTAGAGAAACACTGACAAGTTAGATCGGATTTTAAAAATTCACTGTCACAGCTTGGTGGAGTGAGTGGGGTAGGGTGGAACAGGTAATTGTAGCAATTTATATTCCCACCAGCAACGAAGTAGCCTTTGGAAAAGGTAACTGGCAATGTGCACCAACACCACAAACATTTATTCCTATTAATTCGATAATTGCATTTCTGAACTATGTGTTAAAATGAGGTCCAGCTTTTGCTTATCAGTATCTCATGAAACTGTCCTGTGGTTGCTAATCCTGAAAGCATCCCCGCAAAGGGCCCATTGCCAGAGATTTATTAAAGGTGAAAAGAAACCACAGCAGCATCCTCTTGGAGAGTCACAGGGCAGAGTAGCACAAGGCTTCAAGAAGTCAGAGTAGGCTGGACGTGCGGTTCACGCTTGTAATCCCAGCACTTTGGGAGGCCGAGGTAGGCGGATCACTTGAGGTCACGAGATCGAAACCATCCTGGCCAACATGGTGAAACCCTCGTCTCTACTAAAAATACAAAAATTAGCTGGGTGTGGTGGCATGTGCCTGTAGTCCCAGCTACTTGGGAGGCTAAGGCAGGATAATTGCTTGAACCTGGGAGACGGAGGTTGCAGTGAGCGGAGATTGCGCCATTGCACTCCAGCCTGGCAATAGAGCGATACTCTATCTCACAAAAAGAAAAACGAACAAAAAGTCAGAGTAGTAAAGCACCCTACTGAATAGTTTTTTTAAACCAAGGTTTCCTAAAGTTATCTACTGATTATGGAACACTTTCCCCCATATCCTTCTTAAAAATATTCCACACAACTAATTTTGGGGAAAGCAAATATTTGTTGTGGGTTGTTTTAAATAACAAAATACTAGTTAAAGCTAACAGAGCACTATGTGGCTAATTAGGCAAATGTGCATCCCTAGGCCAGAATGTTATCCAAGCTGTTGAAGATATTCCAGATTGTAATTATCAGAAAATTGATAGTTTAGAAGAGTCTTGAAGGGAAAGGTAAATTACCCTGGTATTCTCCCAGGAGCCTTCTGTTAGCACACAAACACCCTCCCTGGAAGGGTTTGCAGTTTGCATCATCATCTATATGGAAATCAGCCACAAATCACCTGTGGCTTAGATTTCTCACCTGAATTTGAAGCACAGACTAGACTACTGAACTCCTAACTTGCATGTCGCACAGGCACCTCAAACCTCACACATCCCACACTGAACACACACTGTCTTCCCTCCAAAGCCTGCTCTACTTTGGCACAAGCTATTCAGGGAATGGTGTCATCCCTGGCTGCCCAAGACAGAAACCTGGGCCCTATTCCTGAATTGGCTTTTTGCCCTACCTCTAGTATTTCACCAGGTTCTGTTGTGCTTTAGCATCTTCAGATTCACCCATCCCTTACCAACTCTGCCACCATTATCCCAGTCCAAAAAATTTGCCTGTCCTTCTAGCTGTCCTGACTTCAGAAATACTCTGCTTCTAGCAGCCAAAGAGATAGTTCCAAAAGGCAAATTCAATGTTAGCAGTTCCTGGATTAAACCCTTTCTGTGGCTTCATACTGTCTTAAGAATAGAAAACAAAATCTTTAATAAGATTTCAAGACCTTTCTATCCGACTTCTGATCGCTTTGCCAATATCATCTCTCAAGCCAGTCCCATCTCTTGCTACATATAACGTGTTTCAGTTACTGGAAGGCACCCATGCTCACTCTTATCCTTGGGCCTTTGCACCTGTGATGCCTACAGCTCCTTCGTTTTCCGCTCAGATGTTACTTCCTTCCTTAGACTCAGAGGACACGTATGTTGGCACCTATCACCCATTTTCTAGTTGCTCATTCATCTTGTTAGACTATATGCTCTTTTAATTCTCACGATCCAAGTGCTCAGCCACCAAGCAGATGTTCAATAAATAATTTATGGATAAATATATCCTCACAACTTAGTGTTGTAGAAACTAAGTGAAAAACAATAGAGACTGGGGACCCTGTTCCTGAGATGTGGTGGTTACGGTCTGCTTAGTTCTCTTGTGTTCTGGCAAGGAGTTATTCTAGGGGGCGTTATTGCCAGATAATTCTTTATTTTGGGGAAAGAAGTTGATTTAACTCCACAACTATCCTTTTCCAGTGTAGGCTGCCTTTTGTGTTAAAGGTTGAGGGATGTGCATTAAAAGCTAAATATGTTAAACTATCCCCACCTCCCAGTCTGAATCATCAGAAATATTTCAATGAATCCAAGAAAGGTATGATACCTGGAAATAAAAGTGGGTTTTGTTTGTTTGTTTCTGTGGTTGTGGGGAGGTGAGGAAGAGCTATAGAATAGTCAGGAAGAGAAGGAAGTACCAGCATTAACAAAGATTTTAAGTAACTACACAGTATGAACACTTTGCAATGTTGAAGAAAAAGAAGCAGAATACAAAATCCCAGTCTTCCTCCTCTAGGCAAATACAAACTTTATCCTTCTGGCTGCTCTGGCCAAAATACTCGAGTCATCTTTATTCCCCCTTTTCTTTAGAACTGCGCATTCAATTTACTGGCAAATCTCACTGGCTTGACTTAAAAAAATTCACACACCAATGTTCATAGCAGCACTACTCACTATAGCCAAAGGGTATAAACAACATCAGCAGATGAGTGGATAAGGAAAATGTGGCATACCCATACAATGGATTAAGCTTTAAAACACATGAAATGCTGGCCCATGTTACAACATGGGTGAACTCTGAAGACATGATGCTAAATAAAATAAACCCGACATAAAAGGTGATTCTACTTAGATGCAGTGCCTGGAATAGTCCAATTCAGAAACAGCAAGCCCAGTTCTGGCTGCTAGGCGTTAGGGGAAATGGAAAATATTAATTGTTTAACAAGTATGAAGTTTCAGGAGGAAAAGATGAAAAAGTTCTAGAGGTGGATAGTGGTGAAAGTTGCACAACAATGTGAATGCACTTAATGCCATTGAATTTACACTTAAAATGATAAATAGTATATAATGTATGTTCTACCATAACAAAAACATTAAATGAAAAAAAAAAAAAAAAAAAGGTTTTCAGAGCAAATCTTCTCCCCACCCCAAATCCAGAATCTACCCACTTCACGACCTTCCACACTTGCCTAGGACCCCATCATCTTCTGTCTGGAGTACGACGACAGCCTGCTAGGTGTTCCCCACCTTTTCCCTGTATAACTATTCTCAATAGAGCTCCCAGAGCAGTCCTTTTAGAAGTCAGATCATGACTCCTTGGCTCAACCCTCCAGAGACTTGAAGAAAAATTGAGAGCCTTTACAACTGTCTCCTGGCCCTGTGTGTTCTGCCCCAGCCCTGTCTCTGAAGGCCAGCTCACTTGTGTGTGTGTGTGTGTTTCTCCAACTTTTAACTTCAGGGGTACATGTGCACATTTGTTACATAGGTAAATTGTGTCACGGCGGTTTGTTGTACAGATTATTTCCTTACCCAGGTATTGAGCCTGGTTATTTCTCCCGATCTTCTTGCTCCTCCCACCCTCCGACCTCCACCTTCTGTAGGCCCCAGTGTGCATTGCTCTCCTCTATGTGTCCATGTTTTCTCATCATTTAGCTCCCACTTATAAGTGAGTACATGCAGTATGTGGTTTTCTGTTCCTGCGTTAGTTCGTTAGGAATAATAGTATTTTTAATAGTGACTCCCTCCCTCATTCAGCTTCCACCACTCTGCAGTTTTCAGGCTCTCAGCATTTGTCTATTTCCATCTGGAATTTTCTTCCAGATAGCCTCAGGTCCTGCTCACAAAACTTCAGGTACAGTGAGGCCTTGTGTGACCACCCCACTGAAAACAGCAGCCCACCCCACTCCACCCCACCCCATCCTCTCCCCAGCGCTCAAGCCCTCCCGAGCATTTAACGCAGTACAGCCTGTGGTATAATAGACTTATGTTTGTATATTTTTCTTCTCTAGATTATAACCTTCCAAATGCAGAGATTTTCTTTCATAATTGTATTTTCAGAAACTAGAATAGCACTTTGAAATATATTTATTAAAGTATGGTATTGACTTAATGACTCCAAGTTACTAAGTTATTGAAAAATTTTTATTATAAAATTTAAAGAAGAAAAAACTTCAATTTTCACTGATATGAGAAGCACTCAAAATAGTATAATGCCTCTATTTTCAGTCAGACACTAATCTCTTTTTCTGAATTTAGAATTATTTTCCTAGGCTAGATTACAATCAAGAGGAGAAGGTGTATTTTTTTTTCTTTCCCCAAATGGCTCACAAATTGGGAAGGACTGACAATTTAATGATCCTTCTATTTAGAAAATGGTATGTTTACTTATTCAACTTTTAAAATCCTTCTCTCATTTTTGTCAAATTTTCTAGTTTTCTTTCTACTAACCATTCACATAACTAAGGTTTCTTCTTGCTGCTGTGAATGGAACCTTTCATTTTTCTTTGCGTAAAAAGGCTATTTTATCTTTAAAGATTTAGGGCTTTTCCAAGGGAGTTAGTGAGATAGAGAAAACTCCAAAAGTGGCAAGTCCATTACGTATTTCTTAGGATTTGGTCAGGTATGGTGTCAAATCCAAGAAGTCAATGGCTCTTTCCGGTTCTGATCCCTCTGAAACGTCCTAGTAGTATAA